>NC_059358.1:892500-1042500 GCF_019703515.2 Myxocyprinus asiaticus | reverse complement strand
TTTGTGCACTGGAAGCTTCTGTCACCAAGACAAATTATATGTATGTGTAAGCATACTCGGCAAAAAATCTCATTCTGATCCTGATTCAAATGTACATCATATTTGTTGTACTTCAGCTGAGCGTGCCTTAGATACGATGAACTTTGACCTGATCAATGGCAAGCCGATGCGTGTGATGTGGTGTCAGAGAGACCCTTCGCTGAGGAAGAGTGGGGTGGGAAACATCTTTATCAAGAACCTGGAGAAATCTATCAACAGTGAGGGGCTCCTCGATATCTTCTCATCCTTCGGAAACATCTTATCCTGCAAAGTAAGTGATGTGCTTTTGGCTGCAGTTCTGCTGTTTTATTAAATGTCCTTATTAAGTGCAGGATATAAAGACATTTCTTCTTCTACAGGTGTCTTGCGATGAAAATGGATCTAAAGGTTTTGGATTTGTGCACTTCGAGACCCATGAAGCTGCTGAAAAAGCTATCAACAGATTAAACGGCATGTTGATCAATGAGCAGATAGTGTAAGTTGTGATTAACTTGATTCCCTGATGTTGTATTGATATTTAGTGTAACATCAAAACTAAATTCCATTGTTATTTCGAGCTTAAACTTCAGGAGTCATGTGATGCTATGCGAAGTTTGGTCGCTTGAAGGCGAGCTCTGCTTATACTTTGCTACAATTATCCTTTTAAGCAATATTAACCGGTGAGAACTGTAATAGTTTTGTTTGCTAACTGTGCTGGGAGGGCAGGATGTCAAATATTAGAAATCGCTGGCCTGTGGGGACATTAAAAACCACTTACACGGGGGCCTGGGTAGCTCAGCGAGTAAAGACACTGACTATCACACCTGGAGTCGTGAGTTAGAATCCAGGGCGTGCTGAGTGACTCCAGCCAGGTCTCCTAAGCAACCAAATTGGCCCGGTTGCTAGGGAGGGTAGAGTCACATGGGGTAACCTTCTTGTGGTTGCGATTAGTGGTTCTCGCTCTCAGTGGGGCACGTGGTGAGTTGTGCGTGGATCACGGAGAGTAAAATGAGCCTCCACATGCTGTGAGTCTCCGCGGTGTCATGCACAACGTGTCACATGATAAGATGCATGGACTGACGGTCTCAGATGCGGAGGCAACTGAGATTCGTCCTCCGCAACCCGGATTGAGGTGAGTCACTACGCCACCACAAGGACTTAGAGCGCACAGATGACAGTGTGAATCTGTGAACATGCTTGAACAAAGTTAACTGCTTAACTGTTACGCAAGTTCCGTTTCATAACTCGCATTGTGAATACGCTATTAACGTAGCAGTGCGCTGTGCGCTATTCACTGACGTGCAACGTCTGTGGATGTAGAACTGTCCTAATAATTCTACAATGTGAAGAATTTACAACAGCGAGAAATAAAGGCAAGTTGTGCTGGGAGGACCACAACATTATGGTTTTTCTGGACTTTGCTAGAGCGACACAAGCAAAGCGGGACGGTTTCAAAGAGTCTAAGAAATTGCCACAGAAGGTGGGCTTCGCACTGCTTTTTCCTGCTAAGCTGAGAATTGACGCCAAGTGTGGTCACAGGACTTTTACATGCCGATAACAAGCTATGGCCTTCATTAAATCAAGTGTGTGAGAGGGTCATTTTGCCTGCACTCGATCAACAATGCAGACTTTAAAAATACATGTATCTTTTAAAATAAAAAATTATAACATTTTGGGCCTTTATCACATTTCAAGCCTTTATTCAGAAAAGTACTGCATTCAGCACCTTTACTATATTAAAGGACCAAAGAGGACAATTATATTTGTGACCTCAACACCCGTGACCCCCAAAATGGTTTTGTGCCCCCCCCCCCCCCCCAATGTTCAAGACATGGTTACGGTCTTGCTTAAATGTTTCCTCAAGCATATGGCTGAACCCCAAATTGTGTATTAACAAGTCCCCCTTTTTCTGGAAAGAATGGTTGGAGAGGGGTGTTGCCTTTGTGAAAATGGAGCTTTGAGATCATTAGAAAATATAACACAGCAATTTGGGATTTTTAGGTCTCAATTTTTCAGGTATTTACAGTTGCGCCATCTACTTTGTCCTATTTTTGGTGGTAGTACACAGCCTCCTAAAGCTGAAGACACCCTCTGTATGGTGCTCAAAGCCTTTGGAAAGGGGCATGAAGCATTAGTGTATTGTTCCTCGTTGATTCAGAGTCTTGATGACGGGGCCTTAACAGCTCTTAAGAGGTTATGGGAAAGTGATTTGAACTTGGTATTGGAGGAAGGGGAGTGGGAAAGATTTTTTAAAAATGTTAAACTATGTCTAGGGATGCAAGGGTACGCCTTAATCAGTTTAAGATTTTGCATCGTTTCTACTGGACTCCCTCTAGATTAGGCTTGGTCTAAAAGACACCGATCTGCTGCCGATATCAGAGGATGGAGACATGGCCCATGCTCTGTGGTTCTGCGCTAAGGTTCGAGAATTCTGGGTAAGAGTCCAGAATTTTATCTGTGAGGTTTTAGATACTCGGATTTCATTCTGCCCCAGACTATGTATATTCGGTGATGGGGCTGTTGTTAAACTAGGTGACAAATGTACTAAAAGTTGGGTCCAAACTAGTATAATGATTGGCAGACAGATTATTCTTGACAGACAGAGGATGGAAGTCAACTGGCGCTCCTTCATTTCAAGAATGGTTCACCGAATTGGGCAGGATGGTGGCATTTGAAAGGATGTTTGGCAGATTGGATGTGTTTGGTAAGAAATGGGACAGGTATTTGTCCTTTCTGGAAGGCTCTCTTAAACTTTCTAAGGATGTTTTTTTTTGCTGCTGTGCCTTTAAGACTTTATATTGACTGGCTGACCACTTCATACATGAAATGATGCAGACAGGATTTTTCGGAAGGATCTGCAGAAAATATGATTCCTTGTTATATGAGCCCTTTAAAACATTTGTTTGTGCATGTTAGACATAAACTGTAAGGATTATAGATAATAATGCTTCAGAATGTTTATCCCATAAGTCTCTTTTGATGCACATTCAAGGTTTGTCGGCCACTTTAAGTCTCGTAAAGAGCGTGAGGCAGAAATGCAGGCGAGAGCCAAACAGTTCACCAATATTTACATCAAGAACTTTGGATCAGATGTGAATGATGCAACGTTCAATGAGACATTTAGCAAATTTGGTGAGTATTTATTTCGAGGACAATGTAGAAATTATATTAAAGGAATATTCCATGTTCAATACAGGTGAAGCTCAATCGACAGCATTTGTGGCATAAAGTAGATTACCAATGGAAGTCAATGGGGTCAATAATCTGTAAACATTAAAATACTCACTGTTTCAAAAGTATAGACACAAGACATAAACAATATGTGTGTTAACATGATTTTACTGTCATAAAATCACTTACTAAACACATCTGTGGAAAGTTATAGACAATTTAACAACTTTGTTGCCATGACGATATAATGCCGTAAACCATAAAATCCTAATATGACCATAAAAACAATAATTTAAACAACTTTACAGCTCAAATAATACATGAGTTTTAAGTGCTTTTATAAAATTATAATCTTCACATTTCTGACTTTTAAAACCTCCAAAAATTGACCCCATTGACTTCCATTGTAAGTGTCTCACTGGAACACACATTTAAAGAAAAGGAGGGAGTTGAAATACATTTTTGTGGTAATCAACATTATGACACAAATGCTGTCGATTGAACCCGGAATATTCCTTTAAATACTTTTTGTTGACTAAGTTCTTGTCTTTAAAAAATGTGTTTGTTATTTTAGGCCCAATCGTGAGCGTTCGAGTCATGACCGATGAGAGCGGAAACTCTAAGGGGTTCGGTTTTGTCAACTTCGAGAAAAACAGTGATGCCAAGAGGGTGCGTAAAATCACCAGAGTCGTATCAAATGTTATTTTTTTAAGGTGAAATTAATCATTTCTGCAGCACTACTGGCACCAAATGGACAAAATGACACTGGCTCAACCAATGATCCATTGAGAACTGATTGGATGGTGTAAGTGTCTCTAAATGACAGTAGCTTCAGAGGCTAAGCAAGTTAGATCATGTGTAGATCATGTATACATCATGTGTAGATTATTTGTAGCTCAATATGTGTTTGAAAGTTGCATCTCATTTTTGTAATTTTTATTTATTTATTTATTTTTTATTATTATCCCCTTTTCTCCCAATTTGGAATGCTCAATTCCCACTACTTAGTAGGTCCTCGTGGTGGCGCAGTTACTCGCCTCAATCCGGGTGGCGGAGGACGAGTCTCAGTTGCCTCCGCTTCTGAGGCCGTCAATCCGCGCATCTTATCACGTGACTCGTTGTGCATGACACCGCGGAGACTCACAGCATGTGGAGACTCATGCTACTCTCCACGATCCACACACAACTTACCACACGCCCTATTGAGAGCGAGAACCACTAATCGCGACCACGAGGAGGTTACCCCATGTGACTCTACCCTCCCTAGCAACCGGGCCAATTTGGTTGCTTAGGAGACCTGGCTGGAATCACTCAGCACGCCCTGGATTCGAACTCCCGACTCTTAAGTGTGGTAGTCAGTGTCAATACTCGCTGAGATACCCAGGACCCCTGAAAGTTGCATCTCATGATATTTCAGTGTGAAAATAATTAATCCTGTTCTAGATTTGTCCTGATTTGTTGCATTATCTCTTTAATTTATGAAAATTAAAACATCGAAATATATATAATTTATTATTTTCTGATTGTCTTGAAAGTATTTAAAAAAAATGTACACTTTCTGGGTATTTTGTACATCCATTTTTAATAGATATAAGTGCCATGTCTCTAAAGACCAGAATGTGTAAGAGTGTTTGAGAAAATTGCCATGCATTTAAGGGTTAAGAATGTAAATGAAACCATTTTAATTTCATGTTGACTTTATATACATAATATGCCCCCTCCACAGGCAGTGGATGAGATGAACGGGGCGGAGCTGAACGGCAGGCAGCTCTATGTGAGTCGTGCTCAGAAGAAACGAGAGCGTCATGCAGAACTGAAGCGCAGATATGAGAAGACAAAGCAGGAGCGCATCACAAACTATCAGGTCACACAGACAGACAGACAGACAGTGATTAATTGGTGCATTACGATGTTTAATGTATTTTGATTGTCTTTACAGGGAGTGAATCTGTACATCAAAAATCTGAGTGACAGCGTGGACAATGAACTTCTCCTCAAAGAGTTCTCACCGTACGGCAACATCACCAGTGTGAAGGTACAAATGAATCGTATTTTTCTCAAAAAAAATACAATCTGCGTTTTTGTTCTTAACGGGATAGTTCACCCAAAAAAATGTAATTTGTTGAATTAAAAAATGTACTCACCCAAACCATTGTGATCACTATGAACTGTTGTTGTTTGGAAAAGTACGGAGGCCCTTGGAGGACCTTTTTGTTCCTGAAATAGTTTTGCATTCCTTTACAATAAGTTTTGTGGTCCTTCTGAAGAGTTTTACCATGGTTTTACTACAGTAACCGTTTTTACACCTTAACATTTGTTTAATAATTGTAGTAGTTAAAGAGGAAAACCAAAACAATGATAATAAAACTATAGCTAATGGAGTAAAGCTATGGTTAATTTTTCATAAGCAATGGATAGAACTATTGTGTGAGAATGCAGAACTTATTGGGAGGGAACACAAACTATTTTGAAGGAACGCAAAACTACTTCAGAAAATAAATTCCTTTTAGAAAATAAATGTCCTCTATGGGGCTCCGTAGAAAAGAGCTATGTGAAGATTCTTCAAAAATTCTCCTTTTGTGTTCCGTGAAAAAAAATGTAAAGATACGTGGCCTTGTTACAACATGAGGGTGAGTAAATAATGACAGAATGTTCCATTTTGGGCGAAATGTTCCTTTAATTGACAACTGTAACCAGACAAAGCCTAAAATATTGGCTGAAAATACAGAGGTCTGTTTTGAGAAATCCAGTAACCGTTTTGTGTTCAGGTGATGATGGATGGCGGCCGCAGTCGTGGTTTTGGATTCGTTTGTTTCTCGTCTCCTGAAGAGGCCACTAAAGCCATCACTGAAATGAACGGATGCATCATTGCATCCAAACCGATATACGTCTCGCTTGCTCAGCGGAGGAGTGAACGACAGGCTCACCTCATCCACCAATACATGATGAGAATGAGCTTTCATAACCAACATGTGATGATAAACCCGCTCATGGAGCCCTACCATTCAAACCCACCGTCTGGATACTGTATGGATCAGCAGGTCAGAACCTACAATGGATAAATGACATATGATGAGTTGTTACAATATAGCATGCTTAATTACATACTTTTTAAAAAACGAATTCAGATTTTTTTTTGAGCATAAATCTGTTTCACAGATTCAGAGTTTCGCTCCATACTACCCTTACGGCCCTATCGCCCATTCTCACTTCAGCACTCAATGGGACACACCGGCCATCGGCCCTCAGTGTGAGTACAGGAATTATTAGTAAAGGAATATTCCGGGTTTAGTACTCAAGTTGAGCTCAATTGACAGCATTTGTGTCATAATGTTGATTACCACAAAAATAAATTTCGTCTCGTTCCTCCTTTTCTTTAAAAAATCACAAATCTGTGTTCCAGTGAGACACTTACAATGGAAGTCAATGGGGGCAATTTTTAAAGGGTTTAAAGGCAGAAATGTGAAGATTATAATTTTATAAAAGCACTGACATTTATTATTCTGTTAGACCTCTGTAAAGTTGTTTAAATGGATGTTTTTGCAGCAGACTACTTTGAAGCTGTAGATTGTCACGCTACAAGCTTCTCATTACTTAAAGTAGCTAAAGTGAAGTCATGGTACTTGAAGTAGTAAAAAGTAGTTAGCAAAATATCACTTAAAATATATATATTTTAGCCTATTTTTAAGATTTATGTATTTTAATTTTAATATAATAAATTATAACAAAATGCCATCAAATTGAATTCATTTTTAACTAAATTAAATTAATAACAGTTTAAAAAAAAAAAAAAAGTTAAAAATTACTCAATTCTATGAAATTGAAATTTTTTGAGTGCAAGTTAAATGCAAAAAATAGCTTCATATATTATAATAAATAATAAAAGATTTTAAATAAACATAGAGCTAGCAATTAGGTTTTATGGTGATATTATACTAAATATTGTAACAAATAAAGGATGGGCAAGGAGGAGGCGGGAACCGGCTGAGCAGTAAACATAAAGTTTAATAAGAAACTCAACATATAAACAAACATAAACAAACACAGACACACATGTAACGCGGGCACGTGCGTCTCTCTCTCTCTCAAACTGGCGCCTCCGTCTGCCCTTTATCTCGCTCTCCCGCTGATCAGCTTATTCAGCGCTGGCCATGCATCATCACGGCCCGGCCACGCCCTCCTCCTCGTCACACTCCTCCCCCGCCTGATTCAGGCCGGGGCACCACTGGTCTGACCAACACCCCCCAATCTCTTCCGGCCATTCTGTCAGCCGGTGGTCCACCCCGCCTCCTGTGAACCTGGGGGAAAGATGAGGGGAGGCGTGGGGAGAGGGAAAGGGCGAGTGGAGACACACACAGAGAGAGAGAGAGAGAGAGAGAGAGAGAGAGAGAGAGAGAGAGAGAGAGTGAGAGGAACTTGCTCGCCGGCTCCTGGATGCGCTGTCGCCCGGTCCTCAACCACTCCCCCGCCCTCTGGCGGATGCCAGCTAGCTCCTCCCCAGTGGACGGCAGCGAGTCCTCCAGCCCCTGGCAGAGGGAACCGCTCCTCCCCTTCTTTAGCGGATGGCAGCTGTTCCTCTGGCACTTGGCGGCTGGCAGCGACCCCTCCGTCCCCAGGCAGGCAGCTGCGGATGGCAGCAGCGAGGACTCCGCGACAAGGCATCTCTCCTCCCTCCTGGGTTTCGGCACCACTGTAACAGATAAAGGACTGGCAATGAGGAGGCGGGAACCGGCTGAGCAGTAAAAATAAAGTTTAATAAGAATCTCAACATATAAACAAACAAACACAGACACACATGCAACGCAGCTGCGTGCGTCTCTCTCTCTCTCTCTCAAACTGGCGCCTCCGGCTCCCCTTTATCTCGCTCTCCCGCTGATCAGCTTATTCAGCGCTGACCGTGCATCATTAAGGCCTGGCCACGCCCTCCTCCTCGTCACAAATATAAACAAGGAAAATTAGAAAAAACACCATATTTTATATAATCGAAATAAAGTGATAAACAGCAGCAATTAAATAAAAATTTCGCTTAAAAATGGACAGCAAAGTCCCTTTAAGGTTGCACGCGACTCAGATGAATTAGTGAATCATTATGTGAACTAGTTCATTTACATGAAGTGTCTGAACGAACCGACTCACTAAAATGAATTGGAGTTCCCAAAGCTAAATATAAAAGTGAATCATTTATTCATAACTGTCCAAAGGAACCGATTCACTTAAATGATTCGGATTTCACAGAGATGAGAAAGAGAGGATGGTTTAGGTGTGTGTTTGTAATGAATTTAAAAAGAGTAAATCTTACAAATAAGCCAAAGTATTATTCTGAGTGAGTGCTACTTGTTGGAAAATGTTGCTTGTTACTGGAGAAGCTACACTATTGTAAAAATAACTGAGCTACTGTTACGCTAATAAAAAACGTAGTAAAATTTAAAGAGTCAATACTTTTACTCATCTACTCCCTAACACTGTGTCGGGTATGTACGGTACAGTATAACACAATTTAATAAGCAGATTAGCACACAGAATTACTGAACTTTATGAACACTTATTTGACAATATATTTAGACAGTATTTATAACTTAAATGTGTGTCTGTTTCTAACACAAAGCTATCGAATGACTTGAGAAGACTAAGATGTATTGAGGTCTTGTGATTGATTATCAGGGACATTAAACCTGGCTGGCTCTCACGTTATTTTCCGTCTCAACTACAGATATCCAAACCATGCCGATGGCGGTTCAGTCCACTGTGAGTGCTCGACAGACACCCCAGATGCCTTCTGTGATGCATTCTCAGAGCACAGGTGAGAGAAGAACCCGCCGTGATGAATCATCTACACAGACATATTCACATGATCGACAGAGTTTCTGATGGGTGTGTTTCTTTTGTCTTTTCTCCCTGGCCGGACAGTACAGGTGCAGTCATAACAGTGACTTCAGTGAACGGAGAAACACAGTATAAAGTCACACCTGATGTCCGCAACCGTCGCAAGTTCATGGACACTCCGCCGCAGCAATGGGACACAGTGCAGGTCACATGACACAGAATCCACTCAATCCCTTACACAGTTTAGCAAACTGTACTTTGTTATTATTGTTTACATTTGTTGAGACGGGCACAAACAATCCATTTTTTCTGACACAGTCCTAAAGATTGATTTTAAAAAACAGCTGTATTTATGTGCAGTGTGAATAAAGCCACACAGTGTTTAAAAATAAAGTGGTTCTTGTCTTATATGTGTTCTCCCTCAGCCTGATGTCAACATTCAAGAGCAGGAGTCTCTGACGTCATCCTCTCACGAACACCACAAGCAGATGCTGGGTGAGTTTATTCCTGTATTATTGTGGCTTGTTGCTCTTTTGAATCTTTTTATCTTTGTTTAATCCCCTTAAAAGGGCCATAATCGCAGCCTGATCTCATGAATAATACGTGACCATGGCAACATTTTTGCAAAATGAAATTACGTGCTTTATTGCCAATTTCGCTGCAGTTCCCCAGTGAAATGTCCAGCAGGGGGCGCCAAAAGTGAGTGAAATGGTGTCGGAATCAGACGAGGTTTTTACCATGAATTTTAGATGGAGGTTTTAATGAGTAAAACATAATTTCCTTACCTAAAACTTTAACCTAAACCTAACTGATAGTGTCCTAAAACAAAATGTGACACGAAAAGTACATTTTCTGAAGCAACCATGTCATTTCGTGCTGCTTCTATGACACTTTCGTCTCACGTGCTAGCTAGCATGTTTCGCTGGGCTCGAATTGTGATCTTCCAAGTTGAAAGTTCAGTGGCAGTTCTAGCTTGTAGGGCACTGTGTGCGAAACCCGCTTCAACACGCCCCCAAAGTTGTTAACCGGGGGGGGGGGGGGGGTGTTGTCTGTGTGGGTGCCTCGTGGTGTTGCCCATGCCAAAATCCGCTACTGCGAAATTCCAACACTCTATCAGGTGAGCTATCACAAAAACGAATCATGTTGGAATGCATGTGTCAGTGTAGGTGAGTCTGTAATACAAGTGTTAAAATGTGTCGTGTTTCAAATGGTGCATCAGAGTAAAAGTGTTTCGATATCATAACATTGCAGTGTGAGTAATAGTGCAAAAAAATTGTGTTTAAAAAGTCACAATGAGCGGTTGTACTGGTGATTTGTGTGAAAGTGAATTAAACGCACAGATGTTGTAGCGCCTCTAGTGTTCATTTCACAAGGAAACTGCACCGAAACCTAGAACACGGCACGTAAATGTCAGTTTGCAAAAATGTAGTCAAAGTAACGTTCATTCTGTGGGTTGCATAATTGATATGTCTTTTGGAATAGCATGCATTAAATTACCTGACATATATCAGTGAAAAAGATTTTAAGCAGAATGTCATAGGCATTGATAACCTCAGTCACTGTTCACTTTCATTGCATCTTTTTCCATACAGTGAAAGTGAATAGTGACTGAGACTAACAATCTGCCTGTCCTTTTGTGTGAGTTTAGCATAACATGATGGTGAATAAATGCCATTTTTGGGGTGAACTATCCCTTTAAATTTGCCCCAAATGAAGCCAGATTAATGAGTGCAGTAGTTCTTGTTAGAGTTTGTGTTAGTATTGTCATTACAAAGTTTATTTCTACATGCATCTCATGGTATAGCAGGAGTTATTTGAACTGGCCTTTCACTCCTGACTGCAGGTCACAGTCTGTTCCCGCTCATCCAGGAGATGGTGGGGCCGCAGGCGAGTAAAATCACTGGAATGCTGTTAGAGACAAATGATTCTGAGCTGCATCACCTGCTGCAGTCGCCTGAATCTCTACGCTTAAAGGTCGGTTCCATTCTAATGCCCTGTCATGAGTCAAGATTATAGATTTTCAATATTATTAAAGGGATGGGGACAGTTGACCCAAAAATGAAAATTCTCTCATCATTTACTCACCCTCATGTCATCCCAGATGTGTATGACTTACTTTCTTCTGCAGAACACAAATGAAGATTTTTAGAAGAATATTTCAGCTCTGTAGGTCCATACAACGCAAGTGAATGGTGACCAGAACTTTGAAGCTCAAAAAAGCACATAAAGGCAGCATAAAAGTAATCCATATGACTCCAGTGGTTTAATCCATGTCTTCAGAAGTGATATGATAGGTGTGGGTGAGAAACAAATCAATATTGAAGTCCTTTTTTTTTACTATAAATCTATACTTTAGACCAGCCCTTTTATGCGTGTTTTAGCGATTCACATTCTTCGCGCATATCACCACCTACTGGGCAGGGAGGAGGAAAAAAAAGGGAGGGATAAAGCAAAGCAAAAAATAAATCATATCTGCACAACAGACCAGTAGTTGGCGATATGCATGAAGAATGCAAATCGCTAAAAAACAGAAGAACTCTCGTAAACGTGCATGTTTTAAAGTAGATTTATAGTAAAAAAGGACTTAAATATTTATCTGTGTCTCCCACACCTATCATATCGCTTCTGAAGACATGGATTAAACCACCGGAGATTACTTTTATGCTGCCTTTATGTGCTTCAAAGTTCTGGTCAACATTCTCTTGCATTGTATGGACCAACAGAGCTGAAATATTCTTCTAAAAATCTTCATTTGTGTTCATAATGTTGTGTGTGTGTGTGTTCAGGTGAATGAAGCAGTGGCTGTTCTTCAAGCTCATCAGATGGAGGATGCACAGAAATCTTTGACCAGCCCTGGGCTCCATACAGTCTGAGACAATCTCACAGATGCCATGTTCAGACACAAACCTCACACTGTTTATTTATTAAGTTTACACATTAATATATGTAATGTCTTTTTATTGTAATAAAAATAATATATTACAATATTTTAATTAATTTTCAATTAAAACGTTTAATTGTTTCATTTATGTTTTTTGTGGTGCATGTTTTAAAATGCCATAATTAGCTTTCCCAATTAAAGTTACTTCTAATGGACTCCAGTACTTTTTAATAAAAGTTCCTGGTTTTATTTTGAATTACGTATTGGTGCACATTGTCCAAATGTAATCACTTTCTCCCTTTCTAAAATTACTTTATTTACAAAGGGAGCAAATCGCACCTGCCTTTTTAAATGTGGTGTTTGAGACCCTTTTCTTTTCGATATTGTTGTCATTATATCACGATGACGTCTCTTTCGACTGAATATAAGAGACTCTTATTTTGCCTTTTTGTAAAAACTTTAAAAACACGCAACTTCCGCCCGGAACCCCTTCATATCTGAGCTCTACTTCCGCTTCTCGTCCCTACTTTATGCGGTGCGAGAGAGAGCACGTGTGCCACAGAGCTTCGGCACACAATCTTATATAAAAAACCAAAAATACAAAAAAAAAATCACAAAACTGAAAAATCCAAACAAAAAATCGACTTTTACTACCGAATACCTCGGTGAAGCAGGATCCGCGGGCAGTTTGAGGAGTTTAAAAGGGCAACACCGCATCGGTTTGACTTCAGTAGGCCTTTGGAGAATTTTAATCATCAATACCGCAAACACGTCGGCGATTAATCGTTACCGGACGCGTTTTAATCAGTCTTTAAGTCTATCATTTAAGGTTATTTTGGCCGTTTGACCGTCTTACGGAAGTAAATCGAGTAGCTTTTAGCGTGTCCGTCGTCGTCAGCCTTTCGAAGCTCCAGCACGTGTGTTCGGTTCGTTTTTTTCTTTCTTTCGGTTATCGTGCTTCTAACCGCGCGGTTTGTTAGTTTTTCCTTCGGTCGCTTAGGAAGATGAACCCCAGCGCTCCCAGTTACCCGATGGCCTCTCTGTACGTGGGTGATCTCCACCAGGATGTGACCGAGGCCATGCTGTACGAGAAGTTCAGCCCAGCCGGGCCCATCCTGTCCATTCGGGTGTGCAGGGACATGATGACCCGCCGCTCTCTCGGTTATGCCTACGTGAACTTCCAGCAACCCGCTGATGGTAAGGAAATACTTGCGTTTTCTAGTCAACAGTTCCAGGCGTCATTTCTCAAACACACACAAGCACAAAAATCCAGTCCTGGTGGTCTAACTGGGTTTTGAGCACATCGTACTAAACATTTGTGTAGGAATGTAAAGCATAATTTGTTGAAATAAATGTTTCAATATTTATACACGTATTTATTATATACTTTACCCCAAATATGTTAAGTGTTTTATTTTGTATATTTGTGTACACGTGTGCGTATTTATTTACGTATATTTATTCACACGTGTGTGTGTGTATAGTGTGTGTGTATATATGTGTGTGTGTATAGTGTGTGTGTGTATAGTGTGTGTGTGTATAGTGTAGTGTGTGTATAGTGTGCGTGGGTGTGTTGTGTGCGTGTGTAGTTTGTGTATAGTGTGCGTGTGTGTAGTTTGTGTATAGTGTGCGTGTGTTGTATAGTGTGTTGTGTGTATAGTGTGTGTGTGTATATGTGTGCGTGTGTATAGTGTGCGTGTAATGTGTGTGTGTTGTATGGTGTGTGTGTTGTGCGCGTTGGAGTGTGTTGTGCGCGTGTGTATATTGTGTGTGTGTGTAGTTTGTGTATAGTGTGTGTGGTGTGTATATATGTGTATATATGCTAATATCTTTTTTTTTTAATCAATCTATATAATAAAAAATCTTATTTTTTTCATTACTATGAAGGGCACAGACATTGAGGCTGTAAAATAATTTCCCAAAACCAGTTTGTGTAACCAAAACCCCCAGAGAAAATAAGATTTGGTGAATAACGGGGGACTTTTTACTTGAAACAAGCCCTAAATACACCGGAGGACTCTTATATTGAAATTACAGAGATTTGGCTCCATTAAAATACTCTGTATTTACCAAATGAAGCTTTTTAAAACCTATAGATTAACTAAATGAAGAGTTTTGTATGTATCGGTTTCACCAGATGAGGTTTATTGGAAAGGAATTTTAAAAAAAATTATAAGGGAAAACTAAAATAAAATATCGGCAACTATCAGCATATATTTTTTCAGTCAACCGTTTGTTCCAAAAAGCAACTATCGGTATAACTATATACCGATAATCGGTACCGATTATACCGGATATACTGTGTATGTACGTGTGTGTGTGTGTATATATATATATATATATATATATATTTGTGCATATGTATATAGACTGTATATATAAATAATATACATACCCACACACACGTGGGTAATGTATGTACAGCGGGACCACGTGTTGGCCGTACATTGGCGAAGCGCTTGCGTGAAGTATGTTTGGGCCCTTAGAGTTACATTTATTTTTTTCTATTTTTTTTAAAATTAGGTCCACATTTTTACATCTAATGGGATAAGTGTTCATAAATTAAATTAAGTCAGCCCTGTTATAAATGAGTTGTTCTTATTTTCCTTTTGACATTAGACTTGATCAAACCGTATAACCCAAGGTGTTGTATTGGCCATTCAAGACTTGCACATGTGTTTTTGTTTTTATTTATTTAACCTGTAACCAGGTTGGCCCCATTGAGATTTTAAATCACTTTTACAAGAGAGATCTGGCCCAGAAAGGCAGCAACCAAATATACAGTATACAATATAAGTACATAAATCAACAACATACTAAAACATAATCTTTTACAACAATTACAATCTAAAGATTATTATTGAAAGGTGAAGAATCACCATCGTGTGATTTCTGTAAGAGACCATTAAATATTAAGCATTTTACTGGAATGTCCTGCTTTTAATACCACTAGTCAGCGGTTTTATTCTGGAGTTTTTAATAGATGTTTTTAAAAAGGTTTCACAAGTAAATAATTCTAGTTATCAAATTAAAAGCTTGTATTTATTGCGCAGTTGTAAGAAGTTTGTTCATTGTTTTGTTTTCTTGAACTACTTCAAACTTGCCATGAAAATGCTCTTTGTTGCTGAAATGGCTTTAGAAATATAATAAATGTACTTCTCTCGGTAACAAGGCATTGGACACCTATCAAATAAAAGGTTTCTGAACGCTGCTCGCACTGATTAAAGGAGAGTTTTTGCCAGTTTCAATAAATGTGTGTAAAGGTTTATATGGCAGTAATAACCAGATACTGTAGTACTCATGTTTGGTAATCTCTTCCCGTTTCAGCCGAGCGCGCTTTGGACACCATGAACTTCGATGTGATCAAGGGCAGACCCGTCCGGATCATGTGGTCCCAGCGAGACCCCTCACTGCGCAAGAGTGGTGTTGGGAACATCTTCATTAAAAACCTGGACAAGTCCATTGACAACAAGGCCCTTTACGATACATTCTCCGCATTTGGAAACATCCTCTCCTGCAAGGTAAAAGACGTGTTTTGCAGTGACGTGGATTTTATAGTGCATGTTTACAGCAGTTCTGTTCATTAACAAGCTTTAACTGTGAGCGCTGCCGTTTGATGCTTGTGCTCGTTGTTGTTCTTCTAAAGGTGGTTTGTGATGAGAATGGATCTAAAGGATATGGATTTGTGCACTTTGAAACCCACGAGGCTGCAGAGAGAGCCATTGAGAAAATGAACGGCATGTTGCTCAATGATCGCAAAGTGTAAGTGTGACTTTAAAAAGGGAATCAGATTTCATATTGCACGTCTGAAATTATTTTACGTCCATTTTGATTAACTGCATCATACTACATTGTGGTTGTTGGTTTGTAGTGGCGAGTGCCTATAAATTATTGGTAGAAATATCTTAATGGGATTCTCTCAAAACTGGTCAAGAAAATGTCTAGGGCACCCTAAAAAAAAAAAAATATATATATATATATATATAATGACACTGACTATCACACCTGGAGTCGCAAGTTCGAATCCAGGGCGTGCTGAATGACTCCAGCCAGGTCTCCTAAGCAGCCAAATTGGCCCGGTTGCTAGGGAGGGTAGAGTCACATGTGGTAACCTCCTTGTGGTCGCTATAATGTGGTTCTCGCTCTCGGTGGGGCGTGTGGTGAGTTGTGCGTGGGTGATGTGGAGAATAGCATGACGCCTCCACATATGCTACGTCTCCGCAGTAACACGCTCAATCCACGTGATAAAATGCATGGATTGACTGTCTCAGACGCGGAGGCAACTGAGATTTGTCCTCCGCCACCTGGATTGAGGCGAGTCACTACGCCACCACGAGGGCTTAGAGCACATTGGGAATTGGGGAGAAAAGGGGAGGGGGAAAAAACAAAAAAAACCTACTGATAGTAAAAATGAGATTCTAAGAAAAATCACCATGAGAATGATGACTACAAAAACAAGGCTTTAAGGGGAAAATGTACTGAATTGTCTGTTAAAAATTGTAATAGGCACATTTTAAGCAAATCTACTTTTTCTTTTGGACATGTTTTCATGAGATTCGCCCACTTGGTCACAAACAAAATCCGAATAAAGATTTTTCTTTTTCTTTTAAAGGTTTGTCGGTCGCTTCAAGTCTCGCAAGGAGCGTGAGGCAGAGATGGGCGCCCGTGCCAAAGAGTTCACCAATGTTTACATCAAGAACTTCGGAGAGGACATGGATGAAGAGAAGCTGAAGGAGATATTCGGCAAATTTGGTGTGTATTTTGTTGTTGGGAACATTACAGTGTTTTTATTTTTTTCTCACAATTTGGAATGCCCAATTCCCACTACTTAGTAGGTCCTCATGGTGGCGCGGTTACTCGCCTCAATCCGGGTGGTGGAGGACAAGTCTCAGTTGCGTCCGCTTCTGAGACCGTCAATCCGCGCATCTTATCACGTGACTCGTTGTGCATGACACCGCGGAGACTCACAGCAATGTGGAGGCTCATGCTACTCTCCGCGATCCACGCACAACTTACCACACGCCCCATTGAGAGCGAGAACCACTAATCACGACCACGAGGAGGTTACCCCATGTGACTGCCCTCCCTAGCAACCGGGCCAATTTGTTTGCTTTGGAGACCTGGCTGGAGTCACTCAGCGTGCCCTGGATTCGAACTTGCGACTCCAGGGGTGTTGGTCAGCGCCAATACTCGCTGAGATACCCAGGCCCCCCCCATTACAATGTTTTTGACATGTTGCGTTATTCCAGGTCCAGCGCTGAGTATTCGCGTCATGACAGATGACGGCGGCAAATCTAGAGGCTTTGGTTTTGTCAGCTTTGAGCGGCATGAGGACGCCCAGAGAGTGAGTGAATGTGACTATGATGTCTGAAGTCTTGTAATATTCACTTATAAGGTTTTGCATTAAGTTGAATCTGACACGTTTTCCTCTGGTCGTCAGGCCGTGGATGAGATGAACGGGAAAGAGCTGAACGGGAAGCAGGTGTATGTGGGCCGCGCTCAGAAGAAAGGAGAACGCCAGACAGAACTCAAGCGCAAATTTGAGCAGATGAAACAGGACCGCATGACCCGCTACCAGGTAAAATGACCAGCAGCCGACTGGATGAGAACGCTACCTAAAGAGCACGCTGGCTGTTTTACAGTGGGGGAATCTGCGACGTCTGTGTTTTAACATGGAAATAAAGTGAAGGATTCTGAAAGATGATTTAGTGCCATTTCTAGGTCTCTAATCAAATAAGCAAATTTGTGGCATTTCATCATGTTAAATCCGTCGGATTTCTTCACTCCCATTGAAACAAGATGTTGCTTAAGAACATTGTGCATTTAGATCTTACAGTGTAATTGTTTCCCATCATAATTACATCACTGTTGTAATTAAAAAAAATAGTTTATTGTCATAATGCTTATTTTGACAATACAGCCATTTGTCACAAATTTTGACACGATTACTACTGCTAAACGTGTCCTCGGTGAGTTACCTGAATGCCATTTAATTTTGTGAAGTGTTTAAATGATCTCACCGGTGGTTGCTTTTTCAACAGGGAGTGAATCTCTATGTAAAAAATCTGGACGATGGCTTGGATGACGAACGTCTGCGTAAAGAATTCGCACCATTTGGCACCATCACAAGCGCCAAGGTATAAACAAGTTTATTTGCAAAACATTTTCATAAAACTGACCATGCAAGTGTCAAAAGTCTCTGTTTAATGTTTCTGCATTATCATTCTGTTCAGGTGATGATGGAAGGTGGCCGCAGCAAAGGTTTTGGATTTGTTTGTTTCTCTTCTCCTGAAGAGGCCACTAAAGCAGTGACTGAAATGAACGGCCGTATCGTCGCCACAAAACCACTGTACGTGGCCCTGGCGCAGAGGAAGGAGGAGCGTCAGGCCCACCTCACCAGCCAGTACATGCAGAGGATGGCGAGTGTCAGAGCCGTGCCGAACCCCGTCCTCAACCCATATCAGCCTACGCCACCATCCGGGTACTTCATGGCTGCCATTCCACAGGTCAGAATCAGTGTTGTCCTGTTCAGTGTCCAGTAACGTAAACGTGCTTTAAATTAATTAATAGTGGCATTAAGAACTGGAATCGCAGGGGGCCTGGGTAGCTCAGCGAGTATTGACGCTGACTATCACCCCTGGAGTCGCGAGTTCGAATCCAGGGCGTGCTGAGTGACTCCAGCCAGGTCTCCTAAGCAACCAAACTAACCTGGTTGCTAAGGAGGGTAGAGTCACATGGGGTAACCTCCTTGTGGTCGTGATTAGTGGTTCTCGCTCTCAATGGGGCGTGTGGTAAGTTGTGTGTGGATCGTGGAGAGTAGCATGAGCCTCCACATGTTGAGAGTCTCCACGGTTTCATGCACAACGAGTCACATGATAAGATGCACGGATTGACGGTCTCACAAGCGGAGGCAACTGAGACTTGTTCTCCACCACCCGGATTGATGTGAGTAACTGTGCCACCGCAAGGACCTACTAAGTAGTGGGAATTGGGCATTCCAAAATTGAGAGAAAAGGGGATAAAAAGAACTGGAATCACTGTACAATCAGATCCATATTTGTTTGATTCCCATCCTTGGATGTGAGCGTGTGGTGTTTAGTCTTTGAGCTGCTTGACTCTCAATGCATGACATTTCTTTGTCTGACAGCCTCAGAATCGTGCCGCGTACTACCCCGCCAGTCAGCTCGCACAGCTCCGCCCCAGCCCTCGCTGGAATTCACCAGGAGTCCGCCCTCAGCGTGAGTAACTCCACCTACATTTCCTCCCAAGACTCTTACTGTAGACCTTCACAGCCGTTAATTTAATTCTTGTTTTCATTGCAGATTTCCAGAACATGCCCAACGCGATCAGGACATCAGCTCCCCGTCCACAGACTTACAGTGCAGTGCGGCCCCCGTCCAACCAGGTCCCCCGCATGATCACCTCGCAGCGCATGAGTGAGTGAACAGCCCTGCAGTAATGCGTTCTAGAAACATGCGTCCACTGTTCATGTGTCTTAACTGTCTGTTCTGCCATCAGGCTCTCAGGGTATGGGTCCTCGGCCTCCAACTGGGGGCGCAGCGACGGGTACAGCTCCAGTGAGAGTGCCACAGTACAAGTATGCACCTGGAGTCCGCAACCCACAGCAGCACATGCCCACTCAACAGCAAGTGCCCATGCAGCAGGTATATGAGAAACACTGAAGCTGTCAGGTTTTTACATTCTCAAATGCACCTTCTGTGATCGGATCTGATGACTACATGCATCATTTACTACATCGGTGTTTTATTGCGTTATTGAGTTTACTCAAAAATGCAGATTGTCGTGGATCATAAATACCAGCTGTAAACTGGGCTTAATATTTTTATAAATTGTGATTGGTCATACATAAATTCAGGTTTACTAAAATGTGTAAAAATGTGCCCCCTTCCAGCCTGCAGTCCACGTTCAGGGTCAAGAACCTCTGACTGCATCCATGCTGGCTGCCGCCCCACCACAGGAACAGAAGCAGATGCTGGGTAAGTATTTTTCTCATCTCTAAATGTTTGAGTATTGATTGTAGGGCTGCTCAATTATGGCAAAAATCATAACTATTATGTACAATAAAGACTATACATTATCACAATACCAACATTTCAGTAGTCGGTCGTGAAATATGACGATTCTCAATACCAGCTTCAAAACCACAACAAATAATAACTAACTACTAAAATACTTTTTAAGGGTGCAGTATGTACGATTCAGAAACCCTTGTTATTAGTGACACCTGTGGCTGTTAAGTGAACTGCAGCCAGCTACCCGTTGCTCGTGCTCACGCTCGTACACACACTCCATAGGGACGCGAGCATCGACCAAAACAATGACGTAACGTACAAAGAGACTGAACGTGATTCACCGGCATCATGCTGACAGATGAGTTAGCATGATTAAAATGACACAGTTATGATTGTTTTACTACAAACTTTGAGACTAAACTAAAACTACTAATCAGCTAACATAGCATACTGATACACACATACAGCTACATACTACTGAACTACACCAGACAGTTTACTGTTGCACTCTTGTATGTTTTGTATGTCATATGTTGTACTACGATCAAGGAACCAGCGTATTTGCTTAATGTGTCCTGTATACCTGACTTTTAGTATAAAGAGAAGATTGCAATAGATTCATCAACGTTAGCAGGCAAGATCAAGTTAGCTAAAATGACACCGATCAATCCTTATGGCACTATATTTCACATGCTTTGCATTTATGTAAGTTTACCTGTCCAAGAAGAAGAACGCCAATTCAGGGTCAGTTTTGACCCCCAAAACCAAACGAAGGTCCCTCCAGGAATCAAATGTCCTGCTGATGTTCACTCTAGTTTTCGCATGATCACGTTCCCGCTTGGCCAGATGGGATTCTTTAGAAGGGTCTCAGCAGTGCGCATAAACGTCGCATCCTTTGGATTTTCCCGGCGAAGGGCTAATTTTTCAAGTTGCGTTACAAGCCGTTCACACATTGGCAAAAAAAGGCGAATATTACATGAAAATTGTTACATACTGCAGCTTTAAAGCTACTAAAGTTACTCAGTCAAGAGCAGTGTGTTCTCATTTTCTTGTTATGGTTGTTTGACTTATGACACACTAGACAGCAAGTCTTATCTTTAGGGCTGCAACTAATGATTATTTTGATAATCTATTAATCAAATGATTATTCGATGACTATTGCAACGATTAATCATTAGCTCTTAACTGATTATTCAGCTTGTTAAAAGGTTATATTAAATGTGTTTACTAACAAAGAGGACTAAATAATCTTTTAAAAATACCTCTAAATGACATTCACTGAATTAAAGTGGAAAAATACTAAGTTTAATTCAGTAAATTCACTGCAAAAACTCTTAAGTGTTTTTGTCTTGTTTACCATTTTAAAATTGTAAAAATCCTTAAAACAAAGATACATTTACTTGAGAAGCAACATATAAGATATTTAGACTTTCTTTAAGAGAATGCATCTTAAATATAAGTGTTTTGTGTATAAGTGTGTTTTTTCACTTGGTTATATTTCTGCGAGTGCAGTAAAGATAAAATATACTTGTATTCAAGATCTATTCTCAAAGCAAGTCTAAATATTGTATATGCTGCTTCTCAGGTCAGTGCATCTTTTTTAAAGGATTTTTAGATATTTTAAAATTTCTATTGTTAATATTATATTCAACATTCTCAGATAATATTTCTTTATTCTGCAGTATAGCTGCTAAAGTAAATGTACGTTGGTTTAAAGGAGTTTTAGAAATTTATATTGGAAAACAAGCTAAATCAAAAACGTATTTTGTTGCTGTGTATAATGGGGCGAAGACTACCCTCTCTCTTTTCTGTTCACTTCAATCCATTTTTAACTTAAACTCTCTCATTAATAAAGCTGCATATTGACAATTTTCTGCACGATAAGAAACACTGACACACTATGATTCAATAAGTCTCGAGTCATCACGTTATAATCTAGCAGTATTAAGCGTGTGTGCTCTGGATGAGCGTCCTGTGAGTTAGGGTTAGCCGGTGCAGTTTCAATCTCTCCCCCTTAGATCGGGATATTCACACAACTCATAGAAGAGGCGCTGACCGCACAGAGAAATGACCGTTTCAGAGTTTGTAGTTATTTACATGATCTGCTTCTGTATTATTTGAACATTAATAAAGTTCTAACGAGTTAAATATAACTGCATTGAAGCTGCACCGCGCTTAAATATAACCGCATTGAAGCTGCACCGCGTTAAATATAACCGCATTGAAGATGTACCGCGTTAAATATAACCGCATTGAAGCAGCACCGCGTTAAATATAACCGCATTGAAGCTGCACCGCGTTAAATATAACCGCATTGAAGCTGCACCGCGTTAAATATAACCGCATTGAAGATGCGCCGCGTTAAATATAACCGCATTGAAGATGCGCCGCGTTAAATATAACCGCATTGAGGATGCACCGCCTTAAATATAACCGCATTGAAGATGCACCGCATTGAGGATGCACCGCCTTAAATATAACCGCATTGAAGATGTAACGCCTTAAATATAACTGCATTGAGGATGCACCGCCTTAAATATAACCGCATTGAGGATGCACCGCCTTAAATATAACCGCATTGAGGATGCACCGCCTTAAATATATCCGCATTGAAGCTGCACCACGTTAAATATAACTGCATTGAAGATGCACTGCGTTAAATATAACAAATATATTTATTAAATATAACAAAAATCCACTTGTCCCCTTTAATGTTGAACCCTGAATAAAGTATTCGACATTCTCCGATAACAATGTTTTCTTCAGCAGTATAGCTCTTAAAGTAAATGTATGTTGTTTTAAAGGAGTTTTAGGTATTATTTTGGAAAACAAGCCAAAAAATACCTATCAAAAATGTATTTTGTTCTAGTGTATAATGGGGCTAAGACTTTCACCTTTATGTTCACTTCGATGCATCTTTAACTCACAAAAAAACAAACTTTCTCTTAATAGAGCTGCGTATCGCTGATTTTCTTCATTAGATACACACAGTGAACGTGACACATTATGATTCACTACGTTGCGAGCCATCACGTTATAATCTAGCTGCAAACGCGCACGAGTGACGAGTGTCCCCGCGCTCAGTGGGGAAAGATTCAATCTCTAACCCGGTCACTTCATGCAACCCATAGATGCAGTGCTGACCGCACAGAGAAATGCCAGTTTCTGAGTTTTTCATAACCCACTTCCTTTATTATTTGAACTTTAATAAAGTATGCTTTAAAGATATAACGCCGGGGTGTTTCATTGCAAAATGGAATGCGGAACAATAATAATTTTATCTTGTTTTCATAATTGTTGGAAGCCAAAATCATAATTGAAAATAAAATTTTATTAATCGCCCAGTCCTAATTGAGGTGCTCACATGTGTGTTTGTCTCGTCTCAGGTGAGCGTCTGTTCCCGCTCATTCAGAACATGCATCCCAGTCTGGCGGGAAAGATCACTGGAATGCTGCTGGAGATAGACAACTCTGAGCTGCTGCACATGCTGGAGTCACCAGAGTCACTGCGGTCAAAGGTCAGGGGTCACATGATCATTCACACGACATGCAGCTTAATGCACGAGTCACGTCACATTTGTTTTAATCCCAAATTTGTAAGCATGTAAGTCTTGATTCCACTAGATGGCAGAAAGCACTAGAAAACATGTTTTTCTCCATCACATTCCATCACAACATACAGATCTGAAATGTAGGTGGCGCTCTAACTCATTTTAGCCCTCACAGATGTGCTCGTTCATAGACATTCAGTCTAATTTTCAGTTCAAGCACCACCCTCATTATTTCATTAGATATATCTCGGCCTCTGAGTGGACTAGAAGCTCAATCTAGGTGTCATTAGAAAGCGGATATCCTCTTTGCGATGATATATAACATTTTATCATCAATAGTCGAAAACATGATTTGTTTAGCATGCTTTTCCTGCTGGATGGCATATTTTGTTCTGTACATCTAAGATATAACATTGGATTATTCAGCCAAGCAAGCTCACAGACAAGTAAAAAAATAGCTAAGCTGCCTAACGTAAAAGCAGATATAAAGTTTTTAGCTATTTGGGGCTTACAGCAGCAATGATTGGTGCATGTAAGAGACGTTTGTATTCGATGACTTACAGAACTCGTATTTAATTGCGATTCTTTTCAAAATCATTCAAACTGTGAGATTAGGGCAAAAACAATGAACTGTACAGTCACATGAGAATGAGAGCTTTGATATATGACTTGTCCATTTAAGTGTAATTTGAAAGACTTTTGTATTCATTTCTACCCATTACTTCTAGGGGGCGCTGACTTGTGATTATTTTCAGACCATATTTTGTGCAACAAATGCAAAAGTGATGGTGTTCTCTGAAAAGTTCAGATTCTAAGCTTTGAAACGATATGCCTGACCTATGTATATGGGGACTTTAACGTTTTATGTGTAAACATTTTTTGTGATATAGCGCCCCCTGTTGACTTGCCGGCGGGTCCATAGAGTTTAAACATTGAAAGTGTCATAATGCAAAAATTCTTAATAGTTCTAAAACTGGTTTAATTTTAAACAATAACTACGTTTCCGTCAAGGATTTTTTGCGGAAAAGTTTTAGCGCATCAAAATAAAGCTGATGGAAATGCAAATTATCGCTAAAATTTCATAAGTGTCGAGACATTTTTCTGTTTAACTCTAGTGCATAAACTCTGATACTTCAAATGTTGCGAAAAACTGGTTTGGAAATACTGTCAAGAAAATTGACAAACGCAAAAATGTAGTGTCACATGACAGTTTAGCCCAATCGTTAGCCTGTGTTATTCATGACGACAAGATATACATCCTTGAAAGCCAATTCATTGTGCGTGATTATTGATTGATCTTAACGTATAGCACAGATCCGATGCTGCAAGCACATCTGCGTCATGACACTTCTAGGAGCGCCAATGCAAATATCTCGTATCATGCACCTGTTCATCAGCAAGTACAAGGAGAACAAATGAATGGCCACTCTTTGTGATTAAATTAACCATGGTAGCCATCCGTTTATTAAAGTTGCTTTTCCACACTGTTCAAAATAATAGACGGCAGTCACTGAATTAGACCAAAATACATAAAACACATTTCTGTGCACAGATGTTTTAAATAATAAATACACAATACTAAAAAGCTTCAGTGTGCTTTTTTGGAACACTAACATATAGCCCAATTCTATAAAATTATTGTACTTTTGAAAACATGCCAGCAAAATTCCCTATATTAAATTGATTACCAAACGAATAAAGCATTACATTAAAATAATTACAAAACTAAATTATATTTTTAGACCTATATGTGCCTTTTCTTTACACAAACTTAAATTATCCTCACCCTGTTCTGTAGGCGAAAAAAGTCGGCTGAATGACATTATCAGAATGTTCTAGACTTTAAGACTATAAACTATCAGATTTGTCCAATGCGGAGTTCACTTTCAGAAAACGAGCTTTTGAACTTTTTAAAATGTTTAAATATTTTAAAACTCTCTTTACCTCGGATCGCATTTGCTGAGCTTCTTCATAAAATGTAAATTGCATTATGATGCCAAAATTAATTTTAGATGAGAATCAAGTTCAGTTGCTTGTTAAAAGTTGCTGGAGAAATATGCGGGACATAATGCAGTTGTGACGGCGATGCTTTAGATGATTGTTTAAAATAGCCTATTGAATATCAGGAGTGTATCATATATGTAAACCCTGATATTACACCACATCAGATTTTCTTTAATAGTTGTGCACACAGCATATACACATCGATGGATGCTCCTTATACTAAGACCGAACGTTTCCCCCAACACTTGCAGGATGCCAGCTTGAACACGGCCATGACGATTCACTTTCGGGTCAGAACCGGTGGCATCCTGTGATAGGCGCAACATCAGGACCGATACTACAGTCCTATCAGAAGGGCAACTGCTCCCTTTTGATTGCATTTATTTGTGAAATTAAAATGACAGTAAGCTGGCTAATTTCAATGAATCGTCTCAATACTCTCCTTCGGCTTCAGGGCAGATTTCTTTTGCGATAAATCAAAACTTATGCCACATTGGTTTTTTTTTTTTAGGCATGACGTCATTACGCACACCATTTTTATCAATAAAGGCCATTCAAATGGAAACGGGCAGAAGACGGCAAATTTACACATCTTCACTTTGTCTAACAAAACAGCGTGAAAAGTGGATGGATTTGTTCTTGATGTAAAAAATGAGCACTTCTCATGTTTGCATTATTTGATCGTGCCTTTTGTGATTTTTCTAATTCCAGGTGGATGAAGCCGTTGCTGTGCTACAGGCTCATCAGGCCAAAGAAGCTGCCCAGAAATCAGTGCCCAGCCCTGCTGTACCGGCCGTTTAAGACGAGGTGACATTTGAATGTGTTCACCTGTTGTATGTTGGTCATGAGTATTTAGAACCGTTCATTTTCTCTGTCTGACTTTGATTTGGAAATTTTCTTGTGATGTTTTTCCTAACACATTTCCTTTGTTTTCAGAATTATGGAGCTGACTTCAAGAGGGAAGCATTGGAAAAATAATCAATATTGGAAAAAAACTCAAAACAGAAAAATGAATTCACCTGAATATTTTGCCAGGTCAAACTAAATCTTGACCTTGATATATACATATATATATAAAAATAAAAAAAAATAGAAAACTTTTAATTTTGAAAATTCCAAAACATTCCTTTCTTTTTATTCCTCTTAATTGAATGCTCATTGTCAATTGTGTTCTTGCAGTTGATTTGCTGGACATTTGGAAAACATACATTTGGATTAAACTTCTTGAATAAAACTTTAAACATTTATCATCGTCTGTTTTATTGAATATACATATTTACAGTGACAAAAGTTATATGACAGTGTGTGCACTGAAGTCAATAAAAAGGTACAAAATTGACAATTCAACCGTTGCCATCAGTCTTTAGGAATATTTGAGGGAATTCAGCTTTTGTTCATTTCTTTATGATGTTGGGGTGAAACATGGACATGTTTTTGTAAGATTCTAAGCCAGGCTGTATAATGCAGTTGATAATGTTGATGACTATAGGATTAATTCTTTTGGCTGCACAGAAGTTTTAAGGATGTATTTTGTGCAAGTGTTTTGGTGCATGGAACGCAGACAATCCTGCACAATGCATGATGTCATCAAAGTATATACTGTGTGTATATAAAGCAGATGTTTCTAGTAATCTTTATATATCCATTGATCTAGAGTTCACCAATTTCAGGGTGGCTTCTTTGGAGCGCACTAGGTCACTTCCTGTCTGTCTTTATATTTGTTGATAGGAGGCCATGCCACATGTACTTTTGGACACTAGATGGCAGCAGCAGAAAGCAAATGCTGTTTGGGATAAACTACACTGTTGGCATAAAGGTGTTTAGAGCCAAATGTGTTTCTGTATGGAAGCTTTTGATCTTTTTAATGAGGTACCACACCTGTCTCTGTGACTGTGCTAGACTCAAAAGCAAATAAAAGTCAGGGAAGTGGCCTGTGCTTTTCTAGCCAATCGGCCATCGCTACAGCAAAACATTTTAGTCTTGTCCCGAATGTTTTTAGTTCATAATTGCCAAGTGGGACTGAATAGTGAGTTGAAGTGCATTCAGTAATGTTTTCATCAAGTTCTACTCAAGAAATTGTGATTTATAAAAGAAGAACCATAAAATAATGACCACTTGCATGAGATGAAGACTCCAGTCATATCAGTGACCTTATAAAAGCTGTTTTATTTTACACGGAGAGGGTCTCCTCAAGGGGGGCGCCATGTTTGGATCACATGACCAGCCGAATACTACTCGCTTGATCTCAGTAACCGTCCTGTTATTGGACACTTTCACTCTTGGATTAAATTGAAGCATTGCTGACTGATGAGTGAATTTCTACAATGACATCTGTAGACTAACAGAAAACTTTTGCGTTTTAATAATGTTGCATCCACGCCGCTAGGTGTCCGTGTAAGTCCAAGACGACATCCATACATTTTAAGAAAATGTTGGTCATTGTTACTCGGTATGTCACTCTTTCATAAAGACTGGGTGATTACGTTTTTTTCAAATAAATTCTGTCACTTGTTTAGAATTTATAACTAAGGATGGCTGATTTGCGAATAACTTGGCAAAGGGGTCTTAATCGGTTCGCGAATCATTAAACAGCTTCCGCACGGCCTGAATCATTTGGAGCGTTTTCTCAAACCTTCAAACATGAAACGTGTTCGAATCCAGCGCGTGCTGAGTGACTCCAGTCAGGCTTCCTAAGCAACCAAATTGGCCCGGTTGCTAGGGAGGGTAGAGTCACATGGGGTAACCTCCTCATGGTTGCTATAATGTGGTTCGCTCTTGGTGGGGCGTGTGGTGAGTTGTGCGTGGATGCAGCGGAGAATAGTGTGAAGCCTTCACACGCGCTACGTCTCTGCGGTAACGCGCACAACAAGTCACGTGATGAGATGCGCGGCAACTGAGATTCGTCCTCCGCCACCCAGATTGAGGCGAGTCACTACGCACCACGAGGACTTACAGCGCATTGGGAATTGGGTGTTCCAAATTGGGGAGAAAATCCCCCCCCCCCCCAGTAACTGTAATCTGATTACAGTAATAAAATGTAACGCATTACACTACTTTTTGCTGTAAAAGTAATTACTTTGTAATCACATTACACCCAACACTGTACATGAATACTTAAACCTAGAACAAACACCGGATGAAGTTGTTTTGCATACGATAATAAAAATCAACCAATCCTGTCGTTTGCGAGCGATGAAGGTATTAAGTATATGCAACACACGCGTGAGCACCTTATGAATGACTCTGTACAGTATGTAAGGACATTTTCCAACCAAAAGAGCATCGAAACACTAACGTACACAAATGCATAAAGTGCCAAAAAGTACCTTCACATTACTATAAAATAAGGTTACATTATTTGACTTAATGAGTGAATGATGAAAGGCTACGCCCTGGTGTATGGAAAAATAAAATGAAAAATGTACACAGTTCTTTATAAAAGACGTGTTTTTTTAGCCTACTTTGTATTGTTTGTATAACATTGTTGTACCTGTAAATTAAAAAAAAAAATTAGCTAAAAAAAAGGTGGAGGGAGCCCTTTACCTCACATTTGGGTAAAAGGCCCATAGGGGGTTTAAAGTGATATCATGTATATACCGGGGCAATAATTATAATGCACAAGTGGTCAACTTTGCAAATAACTGAGACACCAAGATGCTTTTTTGAGTAACAAATTAAGATGATGCTCACTCAAAATAACCACTTAAAAAAAAGCCAATAATTTCCTGTTAATTTCCATCACATTTGGCATTTTATCACATCTCAAGTATTCTATAAATAAAGGAATCTCCATTATGATTAGATGAGTCAATGTGAGCCCACTTTGAACATTTTTCTATTTGTCCTATTAATAGGGGCCTTTAGCGCCAGCAACAGGGGGGCTTTTTATGGGACAGTTATTGAAAAATGTTTGATTTAATGACCTTAAAACTGAAAATTATTCATGAGTATTTTGTCTCAAAAGAAATGTGTTAATTTCAGAGATATTCATGTTAAAAAATATACAAAATGAGATCAAACAGCCTTGAAATCAACCTTTAGACACCTCACACAAAGATCTCATGGACCAGGAACATTTCCATGTGTATAGTTACAAACAGCTGTTCAGGAAATTGTTGTGATAGTTTTTATTGCAATTTAGTGATTTGGAAGAAAATGAAATCAATGGAGCCTTTAGCCCCGTTGTACTCTATAAGCCAAATTATTAGACTGCTGTTTTGTTTATTATTTATTCACAGCAATTACAGAACATCATTTAATCATTTAAAAATGTAATTTACAGTAAATAAACAAACTATAACGTTATAGTACTAGAAATAAATTACATAAAAAATAAACTAAAGCTGCAAGCAGCAAAGCGGATTCCTCCTCAAAAATGCAAATGATGTAAAAATGGACACGGTAGAGACATGTACTTCACACATGTACACAACATTTCATTAATTTGTTATTAAACATTGCAAGAGTCTTCATATGAACTGGTGATTGAATCAAAGTATCGGTTTTATGACTAGCGGATTTTTAAAGCATTATTTTAGCGTTAGCGATAGTAGACTGTATAGTATACTGTAATTCTGTCATCTTTTGACATATCAAGGTGAAACTGTGCACAGTACTTCAGAGTAAAGTCATCTTGAAGCCTGTTAGGTTGGAAAAAACATTAGTCAAAATGGCATTAGATTTTTTGGACATATGGATATTGAGACAATGTGGACATTTACATAAATGCGCACCTTTCAGACATTTTTTATTGTATTCATTTTTGCTAAATATCAAATTGAAAGACATGTATCCTACACATACATACCGAGATTCAAGTCAATTGGAGCTATGGTTCAGGAGGAGTAGATTTTTGTAGTTTTGGACAAATTTGTATTGTACAGGAAAGTCCATCATGGTGGACTTTATGGGTTCTGGAGGATTTTTTGTTCCTCATGAGAAATGAGGCATATATACCAGGTTTCAGAAATCTTGGACTTATGGGGTGGAAATGGCATCACTTTGAAAGTGGACAAATTGGGGCGTGGCCTGTAGCGCCACCTATAGGCTCACAAGGGCCATTTTTGGTGTGGTAGTTTCTCGTGGCCTGTAGGATCAGTGTACCAAATTTCAAAACTTTTTACCAAGGATATCTTGAGTTATTGGGCAATTTACAGCTACAGGAGTAATAATAAGAAGAAGAAGAATACTAACAAAAACAATAGGTTTCCTCCTACTGGAGGAATCCTAATAATTATAAATAAACATCACACAAATCCATTAATTAATGTAACATTTAGCTTTATCATTTATTGTGCGAAATAATAACTACTATAACTATAACTATACAAAAGATAAAGTTTCTCTGTCTCACTATCATTACCTCAGGCAAGCACTTTTGTCTTTCAAAGGGTTATAGGAACATTCCAGTTAATCTCAATCAGCAGCATTTATGGCATAATACTGATTACCACAAAAATTTATTTCAACTCATCCCTCCTTTTCTTTAAAAATAGCACAAATCTGTGTTCCAGTGAGACACTTACAACACTGAAAACCCAAATAAGTTCATTGCACTCATTTGATTGAGTAAACTCGTTCCCTCAATTCCATTGAGTAATGTGGTCTCCGAAAACTTGAGTATTTAAGTTCAATTAACTTGTTTTTCAAGTAGAGTGAACTTAATTATTTAAGTTGAGTTAACTACATGCAAGTAGACATAACTCAGATATTAATTTAAATATTGTTTTTTCTACTGTTGTACATTTTAATTTAATTGATTACATTTTAGAACAAACAACAGCACAGCGCCTCCACACGCGCTACGTCTCCGCGGTAACGCGCTCAACAAGCCACGTGATAAGATGCGCAGATTGACGGTCTCAGACGCGGAGGCAACTGAGATTCGTCCTCCGCCACCCGGATTGAAGCGAGTCACTACACCACCACGAGGACTAATTGGGCATTGGGAGAAAAGAAAAGGAGGGACGAGTCATAATTCATTTGTGGTAATCAACATTACGCCACAAATGCTGTTGATTGAGCATAACTTGTATTGAACCCGGAATATTCCTTTAAGAAGAGTTAAAGAAATAGTTGCTGTCCTGCGCAACTAATTGCTAATATAGTTATTTTTTGCCATTTTGAAGCATATGGTAGAATTACATTTCCACAGTAAATACATAATAAAATCACAAGTTACAGTTTTTTTCAACTGCTTACACACATTTTTAAACTTTGTCTCTTTTTTTTCAAAACTTTACACACAAATCCAAAAATTGCACACACAAAATGCCTCACATCTCTTGCAAAATGAAGCACTGAATTCAAAATATCACAAACACATATCAAAAGCAAACATTTGTCTTACGTTGCAAACACCTTTGCCATAATATTATATTTTTGGATATATCATATACACACAGTTATTCAAAACCTAAAGCTCTTCTTTCATGAGCTCCTATGTAAATTTCTGTACAAGATTGAGAGTAATTGGCAGAGAGATGTTGAAAAATTCATGTTAAACACGAAAGTAAGATTGAAACCAAACTATTTATTTTTTCACTGTAAGCATTTGTGGTTGTGAATACAGTATTACACAGTACGAAAGAAATACATCAACCATGTGTAGCTGCACAGAAACCAAACATCATTTTGAAAAAGGTGATTATTCCAAGGAATGGTGTGTGTGTGTGTGTGTGTGTGTGTGTGTGTGTGTGTGTGTGTGTGTGTGTGTGTGTGTGTGTGTGTGTGTGTGTGTGTGTGTGTGTGTGTGTGTTGGTGGGCGAGATGGTTGGGTGTATCTAGGCTCCATCTCTCCTTTGGGCCTGGTCCGGCCACAATACTTCATCCACATCACATGCTATGTTCTCTCTTGCCAGACACCATGGAAAGAACCTCCTTGTATGGCGTATCCAACCTTGGATGGAGGCAGCGTCAATGTCTCCACGTGCCTCCTCCATTGCCTGGAGAAGTGTCATGTTGACATAGGGACGACGATCATACACTTTCCAGCGCCATGTGGAGAAAAATTCCTCAATAGGGTTTAGAAATGGTGAATATGGAGGCAGGTAGACAACAGAAAAATGGGGATGAGTAACAAACCAGTTTTGGACCTGATGGGCACCATGAAAGCTGACATTAACCCAGATGATGACAAATCTTTCCTGGTCTTCATTCTGCAGACCCTGAACAAGCATATCATGAACAGCATCCAGAAAACGTATGATGTGATCCGTGTTATAGGGGCCAAGTGTGGCATGATGCTGCAGGACACGTTCTGTGTAATTGCAGCACACTTTGTAATGTTTCTGCCATGTTCTCCAGGGACATTGACAATGGCCCTTTGTCCAATGACATTTCTCCCCCTTCTTCTGGTTTTGCTGAGATTGAAGCCCACCTCATCCACATAAATGTATTCATGGACGATGGCATGGGCATCCATCTCCAAAATTCTCTGTAAAAGACAAAAGAATATGTAGATCAGTATATGCACAACCCAATAGCCTGACTTGGTAGGTGCAAGTCTGATATATTGGAGAAAGTGTTGTATGCATACATCCACAAACTCATGTCGAAGGTTATTGTCTCTGTCACAGTTCCTTTCAAATGGGACCCTGTACAGCTGTTTCATTCTCAGGTGATTTTTCTGGAGGACACGATGTATTGTTGAGGGGCTCACAGCATTTATGTTAGCCAAAATTGTGGCATCATTAAGGATATGATTGCATATTTGGCGAATTGTTATAGCATTATTGGCCAAAACCAAATTCACGATAGCTGTCTCTTGCTCTTCAGTGAACATGTGACCTCGCCCACAATGAAACCGTCGCCTTTCCACTCTGTAGAAGATTCAAGAACAGTGTGAGTGTTTTATACAATATAGTCAGAATGTCTTCTTACAGTCAGCTGTACTGTTGTACAGTATGATAACCCGCCAGACTGTGACCAATCATGCAGTGCACTGCAGTAAATGGATGCATGGGTGCTAAAATATATGTATTATAGTATACCATATGTTATGCTGAAATGGCTATTATATGTACATTAGAAAATGTGTACATTACAGTAGATTTTTACATACCTGTTCTCATTTCTAAAGGTTCGAATTATACCCGCCACTGTAAATCGACTCAAATTAGGCTGGACTCTCTGTCCAGCCTCTTTCATTGTTAAACCGTGGTTGATCACATGATCAATGGCAGTATCCCTAACCTCATCAGAGACCACTCTTCTTGTTCCTGGTCTTTGTCCTCCTCCTCTTCCCCGTCCGACTCGTCCTCTTCCTCCCCTTGCTCCCCTTCCAACTCCTCCTCTTGCTCCTCTTTGAACTCCTCTTCCTCTAATTCGAACTCCACCTCGTCCTCTGGCTCTCCCTCCAACTCCCCTTACTCTGTCTGCATCGTTTGCATCCATTGTTCAAAACCTATAACTTGACCTTTGGCCTATTCTAAAGCCATGATTGGTTGGTGTTAAGTAAAGCAACGAGTGTTTGCACATGTGAGTTAGTGTGAGGTGCTGATGAATTAGTGTGGCATTTTGATTGGTTGTGTTTGAAAAAGGAAATCAAGATACTTCCTGTTAGATTTTTGTGTGTTATATAGAGAATTGTGTGTTGTGTTTTGCAAAAAGTGTTTTATGAAATTGAAAACTGAGTCGAAGGCCGAGAATTAGTGTATGGTTTTCCAGATTTGGTGGGGTGTTCTAGTGTCAGGTTTCAGAAATTGTGTGACAAGTAAGGATTTTGTGTGTAAGCAGTTGAAAAAAACTGTAAAAACAACCTAGGATCGATATTTTCATGTGGTGACTGATCCTCTCGATACAACAGCGGTATCAATACTTTATGATCGATATGCCCTTTCCTAGCTCTAATAAACACAAGTATTTCATGAAACTAGTCTAATGAAAACTCGAAGAGTCAATAACACACACACGAAAAAAAGCATGTTAAAATCATTGCGATAGTAACAATGTTGATTCCGTGAATATTCTGTATTTCACCCAGAATGAATGTTCTATGGGATTATCTGAGGCCCAAAAATAAACCAGATCAAACATTTAATTGAAAGACCTTTATTTGATAGTTACTCATCACAGACCGACTGTAGTAGAACAGGTTACAAAGGTTCAGCAACCAAAGAAAAACCAAACGTTCTCTTCTCAACCCGGCCTTCAACTTTACAGCCCAGTGTTTCTTATGATCGCCATAAAGCTCGAGATATAAATAGATTCAAGCTGTTGTCATTGACAAACAAATGCATCATGTTTGATAAGACCGATGTAGAATTTTATTTATTATAAAGTTATTTGATAGAGGAAGAAGGCATTTAGGAAAAAATCCAAGACATAACTTTAAAATTAATATTAAAAATTGTTGCACTTAGATAAAAATAGAATCTTGAGATAAACAATCACATCCGGTTACAGGAACCGATCTGAGTGCAAAACTGTCAAACTTTCACCAATTGTGAAACTCTAATACATGTAATACAATCAGAAATAATTAGATTACTGCAGGCAATGTGAACAGGAAAGATCATGTGAACTATCACACTGTTTTTCCTGTTGTTGGGGATGATGTTGTTAACCTCGAGTTCTCTGTTGCAATAGTTTTGGGTCAAGGCTGTGGAATGTCACATGTGGGTCTTAAATGCTTTACATTTGAAATATAGAGTAACTTTATACATTTATTGGATAGTTAAGCAACCTTTGACAACTGTATAATCAAATTCAAAGTGGTCTATGATCTTTCTCTGCACAACCACTTTAACCCTCTGTGGTAAGAAATAGAAACAATTGGGTAACAAAATGTTTTTTTTTTTTTTTTTTTTAATTATTATTATAATTATTTCTTTTTGCTTAAAATTGAACATGCAAAAGTGATCAGTGTATATTTTTATGTTTTAAATATATTTTGGAGCTTGTTGTCATACCATAAATAGGAAAATTATAGATTATAGAAATGTGAAACTTTTTATTTGAAACAAAATTCTATACAGCTAAAAACGTATATAAAATGTGTGTGTGTGTGTGTGTGTGTGTATATATATATATATATATATATATATACTGTATTTGTATTTATATAACATAATGTGTATATATATATATATATATGTATATATATATATATATATATATATATATATATATAGCATAACACATATATACATATGTTATATATAACGTGTGTGTGTGTGTGTATATATATATATATATATACAGTATATACAAATGTTATGTATATATAATGTGTATATACATACTGTATACAGTATGTATGTATATGTATGTATATATATATATATATATATATATATATATATATATATATATATATATACTCTAATCAGTATATACTGTATTTGTGTTTATATAACAATGTGTATATGTATATATAGCATAACACATATATACATATGTTATATATAATGTATATATATATATATATATATATATATATATATATATATATATATATATATATATATATATATATACAGTATATACAAATGTTATGTATATATAATGTGTGTGTGTGTGTATATATATATATATACATACTGTATACAGTATATACTGTTTGTATTTATATAACATAACATGTATATGTAAATATAGAATAACACATATTACATATGTTATATATACCGTATATATATACAGTATATACAAATGTTATGTATATATAATGTGTGTGTGTGTGTGTGTGTATATATATATACATACTGTATACAGCATATACTGTTTGTATCTATATAACATAACATGTATATGTATATATAGAATAACACATTTTTACATATGTTATATATATATATATATATATATATATATATATATATATATATATATATATATATATATATACAGTATATACAAATGTTATGTATATATAATGTGTGTGTGTGTGTGTATATATACATTTAGAGTATATACTGTTTGTATTTATATGACATAATGTGTATATGTATATATATATATAGTATAACACATATTTACATATGTTATATATAACGTATATATATATATATATATATATATATATATATATATATATATATATATATACAGTAAATACAAATGTTATGTATATATAATGTGTGTGTGTGTATATATATATATACATACTGTATACAGTATATACTGTTTGTATTTATATAACATAACGTGTATATGTATATACAGTATAACACATATATACACATGTTATATATAACGTATATATATATACAGTATATACAAATGTTATGTATATATAATGTGTGTGTGTGTGTGTATGTGTGTATGTGTTTTCTCTCTTTATATCACTGTACATGTGTTTCCATATCTCTATACTTCTTTTGAAAGTGTCCAGCAGCCATGTCAAACCAGTTTAAGATTGACTTCCAACACAATTCAAACAATTCAGGAATTTTTGTCACCTTTTCAGAATGTAGTTTTATACCTGGTATTTGGGTAAACAATTTTATTTCTATTTTTATTTTTACTGTATACGGTATATACTGTTTGTATTTATATAACATAACGTGTATATGTATATATAGTATAACACATATTTATATATGTTATATATAACGTATATACAATATATATATATACAGTATATACAAATGTTATGTATATATAACGTGTGTGTGTATATATATATATATACTGTATAAATAAAGTTTTATGTAATTGGATCTGCATCTTTAATCAGTACAGTATTGCTTTCTTTAGAGTCCAATATAAACAACCAACTAAAATACATATATTTATGACTTTCTAAAATAATTGATATTGCCACAGTATCAGAGTTTTGTTTTAAAACATGATACCTCGTCTCTTTTGTCTGGCATGAATGATTATTTTATTTACTATCACACTGGTGATAAGATGCTGTCCTCAGTGTCTGTCTCAGACTGTCTCTACCTTCAATAAACACTTCTTATCACACACATTTACAACATGATGAAATCACTATGATTCAGACACACTTAATGCGCTCCAGACAAATCCAAGCGGGATGTTCTAATCCTGCTGAAGTGCAGGTAAACTATTAATCCTAAAACAACAACAGAAAACTGTAATGTATTATGTTCTGTAGTGTAACATTGAAACATGTTTGGAAACAATGGGGAATTTGCCACGTTTTCAAGAAATACAGTGGGGTCCACAAGTCTGAGGCCACATTGGAAATCTTGCATTCAAAGTCAAAAAAATGTACTCCCCAATTTGGAATGCCCAATTCCCAATGCACTCTAAGTCCTCTTGGTGGCATAGTGACTCGCCTCAATCTGGGTGGCGGAGGACAAATCTCAGTTGCCTCTGAGACCGTCAATCCGTGCATCTTATCACATGGCTTGTTGAGTGCGTTACCGCGGAGACATAGCGCGTGTGGAGGCTTCACACTATTCTCCGCGGCATCCACGCACAACTCACCACACGCCCCACCGAGAGCAAACCACATTATAGTGACCACGAGGAGGTTACCCCATGTGACTCTACCCTCCCTAGCAACCGGGCCAATTTGGTTGCTTAGGAGACCTGGCTAGAGTCACTCAGCACACCCTGAGATTCGAACTAGCGACTCCAGGTGTGATAGTCAGCATCAATACTCGCTGAGCTACCCAGGCCCCCCCAAAGTCAAATTTAAACATGACACAAAACTGTAAGTATTAGGATTTTATGATGCAAAATTATTTAGAAATATTGAAGATTCTGCACTATTTTTAGGGCACTAATCCAATAAACAAATGACTGTTTTATTGGTTCAGTGAGTGTTTAGTTCTTCACATGGATTTGTGTCGCCACCAACATCAACAACAAACACGATAAACGCAGTATTTTCCTGTAAGTGGCATTGGTGAATGTCTGTGGAAAATATAAATGTATGTAATCGGAATATAAGTGGAAGTGCATGAGTAGCTACTTGTTGATTTGATTGAAAGCAATATAGTAATTAGCTTATCTGGTTAAGTTATCTGTGCTAGGCACTGCTGAGGTAATAAACCAGACCAAGTCACACATGATCTCATTATGTTACTGAAAAACATGTCAATGAACTCAATGAGGAATTTCTCAAAAACGTGATAAAAGTGGAGAAAAACATCGACAACCAGTCTGCGATACAGGCTTGTCAGATACATTGACTACTTATGTTTTGTGTGAAACTGTATTTTTCAATAAATTCACCTTAATGTCTACGTGGTCCTCTAACCTGCAATTCGTTGAAGCACTGTAACTCAGAAAGTGAGCAATTACTCGAGCTAATGAAGTAACAGTCTAATGAAGTCATCGACTGTCAAGATGTCTTCAAGGTTCAATGACCTCTTTTTTCCGTTTGCCGTTCATCCAGCTCAGCGTTGTAATGATAGGGGCCATATAACTACTTCAAGTGTCCTTGGTTGCTTGGTACAGCCTGGTGTAATGACTACAACTGAGATAATAGTGCCTCACCTAGAAGACATCCCAAGCTGCAGTTGGTTTGCATTGAAGGGGTGTTATCAACACCTACTCAATTGCTAAACAGATCAAGGGAGTTGTTTTTCTTACAGCAGATGTAGTTTGACAGGTCAAGGTTCAAGAGTTTAACCGTGTAAATGGTCAATATAAATAGGAGCCTTGTCAGTGACAGATGTGTGGATCTCACAGGTTGAGGTGGACATTGAGTTTAGTTTGAGTTCTAGAAGATACCAAGTGTTTCACACATTGAAACATGGATTATGAATGTGATTGTTCAGACCACAGTTCCGGACAGTCAAACGCCATCCTCTTCAACATTCTCAGCCGAGGCGAGCCCACTCAAAACGAGCCGAACTACAACCGGGTTCCTCACACGTGCAACTGCGAGAAACGTAGGAAAGTTTGTCTGAAGACCCCCAACGAGACGTGTCAGGAGGCTTCAGGTGTTCTCATCAAAACGATGCACTTCATGAGGAGTTTGCCAGCGTTCCAACAACTCCCCCCCAAAGACCAGCTGTCCCTGCTGCAGAACTGCTGGGCTCCACTTTTCATTCTGGGTCTGGCCCAGGACAGAATCTGCTTTGATATCGACGACACTCCAGCGCCCAGCATGCTGGAAAGAATTCTTCTCAATGACCAAGACACGTCGAACTCAGAGCGAGAGCAACCCACGCTTGCTGGAGTCCAAACCCTGAAATCGTGCCTCAAGAAGTTCTGGAGTCTGGATTTAAGCCCAAAGGAGTACGCTTATCTGAAAGGCACCATCATATTCAATCCTGGTAGGTTTTCCAAAATCAAAACCAATCTACGAATTGATCCTTTACATAACGGCTTGGAATTACCACTCTTTTTAAACAATGAATTTTGACCAAGATCATTTACAGTCGTTTGTGATTACTGGATAAGGACGTTTATATCATTTAAAAGAACATTTGATTTGTGGTTCTTTTTTTATTTTTATTTTTTTGTCCAGATCTATTAGATTATTCAAATATACACAAAGCAATTATTTTGGGTAGGGTTATCTTCTATGATTAACAGGGTTTTAATTTCTGAAGTTCTGGGCTTCAAGTAAAAAAAACATCATGTAAAAGTCTTATTAACCCTTGTGCGACCTTCGGGACATTTTTGTCTTTTTCATTTTTGTTTTTTCGATCATTTTGGCTGTGTTGATGCCAACAGCATACATTTTGCAAAAGGTGTGTATTTTTGGGGGAATTTTGATATTTCAACCTCAGTTCCTATAATACATCTATAATACACAAAATAGTTACACTCAGGACCTTCAGGACAAAAATGTCCCCATTGAAACCCATTAAAACTGCAATATTTGATCCCAGTGTCATTAAAGCATAAAATCATGAATTCAGTGATATTATGCTTTCATTCTGGAGCCCTGACTTCAAAATTTACATTTGTAATATTTTCCACCAGATGGCGCCATTTGTCTCGTGTTTAGCCTATGGAGCAAATACAAGCTTTTCCCCTATTTTCTGTTTGCTGTATTATAGAGCACTGCAGGACAACTGAATACATGATGCAGATAAAATTGTGTGTGTGTGTGTGTGTGTGTGTGTGTGTGTTGGTATGGATGTCAGAGTGTGATTTGTATGTGTGTATTGAGAAATTTGTGTGTGTGTGTGTGTGTGTGTGTTAAAAACAACAGCGGCATTATGTAAACAAACCGGCATTTAAAGGGTTAAAATCCTGAAAATGAATGAATATTTGGTAGTTAAAAAAATGAACTCATTGAAAGTGGAAAATAATATTAATATATAATATTATTTTGGCAGTTTTTTGACGCGGACATTTTTGTCCTCTAAGGACCTCTGAGTAATTTTTATTTTATTGACGCACAAGGGTTAAAAGCTGAAATTATTGAAAAAGAAATGTTGGCATAACTGGTGTAGAATGATCTTTTATTTCCTAAAAAAAAATATTTTAAAATCTGATTAACATTTGAAAAACTGTTGTCAAATTAAAGTCATGCCGTATAACCAACATGTACGTTGCCATTGAGCTGTCATATGACAAAAAATTAAAAAAGACCCACCTAACCCTAAAGACTATTTGTGAACTTTATTATTTTGCCCTACCATTAAATATATATATATATATATATATATATATATATTTTTATGAAAGTAACCCCGAGAAAACTTCTTGACTCAAAAAAAGCTCTATACAAGAGCAATATTTAGCCAGTGAAATAACTTCACTGATTCACTATAGAAATTTCCATGAACTTTTTTGCTCTAAAACATACATTTTCTTTGCTTCTACAGATGTGCCAGGCCTGAAGGCAGCTGTGTTCGTTGAAGGTCTGCAATATGAAGCTCAACATGCCCTGAAGGAGGTTCTGGTTCCTCTTCCTTCAGAGGACAGAGGGCGATTTGCTCACATCCTCCTCACTGCATCCACTTTAAAGTCCATCACTCCTAGCCTCATCACAGAACTGTTCTTTCGGCCGGTCATTGGTCAAGTGGATTTTCTGGACTTGTTGGCTGACATGCTTTTCAGCAGGTAGTGACCCTGGAACTCATGGACCACTTGACTTTGGACTTTTGATTAAATATTCTTTTCTCCAGTGTTTGTGGAAAAACTGATGTAAGATCAGTGCCTAAAATATTCGAAGAGTCACAGACTTAAACACATTCTGATTGTTTACACCTTGAAATTACTGCACCTTTGTAACATGCTATTTAGGTCACAGGAAATTGATTTATTTCGTATTATTTTTGCCTTTTGTCAGAAACATGGTTGCTTTTTGTACGATAATTGATTTGTATAAATGTTTTTCTTGTTGTAAGAAAAAGAACTCTCTTGAAAATATCTCCACACCTAAAGGGGGTTCATGTATCGTCTCTGTGAGAAACCTGTTTGAGTAATCCGCGTTTGAGGACAAGATTTGTATGTTATGTTGGAAATAAATACGTTTTACACATTTTAGCATTACTAATCAACACCTTTGCCTCACTCTAGTGTTTGACGTGTACAGTATTATTTATAAAAGAGTTGATTGGTTTGTCAAGTAATTATTTAGACGAATACGTTCCCAACAATTAACCATTGTTTTTTTTAGAGTGAATCATGGACTTATAATGTTGTCTTGGGTTTATAAGAAACCTTATAACCCTGTAACTTATAGTTTCAACCTTTAACTTAAATTCAACCAATGTATAGTGGCCTCAAAAGTATTTGGACAATTAAAGGAATATTCTGTGTTCAATACAAGTTCAGTCGACAGCATTTGAGACATGATTTTGATTGCCACAAAAAATAATTTTGTCTAAAACAAATCTGTGTTCCAGTGAGGCACTTACAATTGAAGTCAGTGGAGTCAGTCTGTAAATGTTAAAAATACTCTGTTTCAAAAGTATAGCCGTAAACAATATATGTTTACATGATTTTAAATGATTTTTTTTATGGGTTTAACTTTCTCCTTTCAATAGCTCCTTGGTCATGTGACCTACTGACCTCGAGCAAGGGTCAGAATGTTCATTGACTACCCTTCTATATTGCACACCCTTTAGTGTTACCATTATTTATTTGCATGTAGTTGTGTGGGACAACCATATGTTCAGTTCATGCCTGTGATTTCAGAGTTCAACAAAGCCAACAACTGCTCCATGTGTGCCTCTGATAAAGCACTTGGAAGTGGCCCAAAGTCTGACAGTGGACATTCTGACCCTTGTTCGAGGTCGTTAGGTCACATGACCAAGGAGCGATTGAAATGATGAAAATGGACAAACAAAAGGGTGTGCAATATTTGAGGCTAGTGAGTGGATGTTCTTAAAGTAGTTTGAGGGTTGTAGGTCACATGACATTTTAATAATTCATTTAAAATAGTGCAAGATGTAAATCTACAAAAACAAAGTGTGTGCAATATGTGTCTCTTTAACTGGGTCAGCTAGAACCAGTTTTGAAAGTTTTTGGAGTCATGGGCAAAGAGCTTCTGAAATGTGAAAAATGAGATTTGTCACTATGTTGACGGTCCGTAACTGCTGTTGGTGGACGGAAGGAAAACTACAGGTGAATATCTGTTGACTATCCAACCTGAAACTTTCTTTACCTCGGTGCCAAAAACTGAGCAGAATAAAAATATATATATATTTTAGTGCTTTTGAATCGATTTGCAAAACAATGTGTTTAAATTGGATTGCAAATCTTCTCAATGTTACTCTTGTGGAAATAATAGTCATGGGCGCCTGCAGGATTTTGTCTGAGGGCATGCACAGAAATCTGCCTAGAGGTCTGCACGGGACTTAAAATGAAACCCGAACCCGAGACCGTGTGGCCCGACCCTACCCAGTTGACTCACTCACTACAATTCAGTGTGATATAGAATATGTGCTGAAGTGAAGGATTTTGCACTGCAGATCTCTACACCACACTGGACATGAATACATGCAAAAACAAAACAAACAAACAAAAACATAAAAGGTATCGCCAATAGCTCCAGGTTTAGGCTTCTCTACCATGCTTCCGTGTACTACGGTGCCTCTTGTGATAATCAAGGCCAACACAAAACAACCCAAAAAGCTGAAGCATACCAACAATCTATTCCACTACGTATTACTACTATCATACACTATTTCTGCCGTATGAACGAATAATGTGGTAGTACACTATTATGATCTTAACTTAGGAATACTACATTACTACTGCATACTGCATACTATACACTCAATACTGCCTACTATTTTTAAAATAGGAAACAAAATGCATGTTTAATTTCAGAAATAAAAATGGTTATTTTGCCATTTTTAATACAATTTTCACTCTAGACAGTCTGATCAAATTATGAGTCAGAAAACAGATATTTAAAATCACAGCGTGTATATTTCTTCCAGTTCATTCATCACGATAATACAGTACGGTCGAGTCGAGGTCATTGCATTGTGGGATATAGCGTGTCACACTGTGCTCTGTTGGATACTGGATATTTGGCCAAATGTAGTAGGCCATCTGGCTTTTCCATGCATACAAGAACTTCCCATACTATGCACAGTACACATACTACATGCTTCAGACACAGTACAAGTACATTTACATTTACGCGTTTGGCAGACACTTTTATCCAAAGCGACTTACAGTACAGTGCAGTAAAGATATACATTTGATCAAATTGTGTGTTCCTTGACAATCGAACCCATGACTGTTAGCATTGCTAGCGCCACGCTCTACCAGTTCAACTACAGGAACAAGTAGAATAGTAGTATGCTATTTTGAACAAAGGCTTGGATTCACGGTGCAGGGATGTGTCTCGGAATTAACCGGAAACCCCTCGGAAAGAACCGGAGACCACCACACCACCCCGGAAAGCTATTTTGCGAATAACCTGATTGGAGTCTTAGCCAATGCAGATCCACTCCAGTTCGCTATAACTCCGCCTCGGCACACGCTTCAAACATCATAACTTTACACTTCCAGCCCTTGCAAAACCCCCGAATGTCGAGGTGTAATTCGCACTCTGCTTGGATTCATTGAAAAGTCAAGGATGACGCTGCATACAAGTCCTCCATATTATGGACTGACCACCAACTTTACAAAAATGTTTTGGCTCTACATCCAAAACATGTAAACACTGAAGTAGAGGTCGACCGATAGTCGATTTTGCCGATACCGATAACTTAGGTGGTGGGAAAGGCCGATAACTGATTATTCGGCTGATAGTTTTTAAAATTGATTTGTGGAATCTCAAAATAATTTCTTATTCTTTCCTTACTATGACAAGCATAGACAAAGTGTCCTAAATGAATAAAATCCAATCTCATGAAAATTCGTACATAATTTACAAGTTGGCTATTTCTTATGGTCTTGCATGATGTTGTTCGCGTAAACTCGTACGACTTCATCACGTGCAAATTTCTGGATATGTAATGTGGAAGTAAGCGTGAGTTCCACGCACGAGACGTTAAGGACATACTTATTAATATTATGCCCTTACCCAAACCCCTTATCTAAACTTAACCAATCAGTAGAGTGTGTATACATGATAGGAAGCTGTTGTGTGTGATAGAAGCAAGTAATTTTCGCATATTAGATGGAAACGACGTCCATCGATGTCATTGGCTGTAGTGAAAGTCGTAGGAATTCAAACGAGTGCAGTCTCAGGATATCATACGAATTAGCTAAATGTAGAAAAGTTGTACGAATACTGACGATTTCGGCGTGAGTGTTGCTAAAATCCCAGATGCAGTTTATTGTTCAACCAAAATCCCCAAAATAACCAGAAACCAGATTTGCTGCATAACACGGGACTTTTAAGTATAAACAAGCCCGAAACACACCGATTTTTGCCGATAACGATAGTTCCAAAAAGCAACTATCAGCACCGATTCATCAGTTAAACCGATATATCGTCTACCTCTACACTGAAGTGGTTTAATAGCTTGGTTAAATTTTTTTCCCCCCAATTTGGAATGCCCAATTCCCAATGCACTCTAAGTTCTTGTGGTTGTGTAGTGACTCGCCTCAATCCGGGTGGCGGAGGACGAATCTCAGTTGCTTCTGCGTCTGAGACGTCAATCCGCGCATCTTATCACGTGGCTTGTTGAGCACGTTACCGTGGAGACGTTGCGCGTGTGGAGGCTTCACGCTATTCTCCTTGGCATCCACGCACAACTCACCACGCGCCCCACCGAGATCGACAATGAGGAGGTTACCCCATGTGACTCTACCCTCCCTAGCAACCAAGCCAATTTGGTTGCTTAGGAGACCTGGCTGGAGTCACTCAGCACGCCCTGGATTCGAACTCATGACTCCAGGGGTGATAGTCAGCGTCAATACTCGCTGAGATACCCAGGCCCCCCGCTTGGTTAAAATTTTAAAAGAATATACAGAATGGGCTGTCCATGAACAATACCTCAGATACTAGAAAATGTAAAGATAAATATATAAGGAGGCCTATTACTGCTTCGCTAATTTCACATGGGAAAAAAATACCAGATAACCTAAATACAGACGCAACATAGTTGCTTCTAGTCGCCAGAGTGATCATGCGTGATGCTTAGAGAGAGTTCAGACATTCAAAGGCCATTTTACCATTGTGTTCTTACACACAATGAATTGGAATGTGAAATGTTTTGTTAATGCAGGTATATGCAAAGCGCAACAACTTAACACAGATCACTTATGTTAAAATTATGAGTCAGTTTTGAAAATGATGTTTTGTAAACATGTCTGACAGAAAGTATATCTTGGATATCTTCCATTAAATCACTACAAACTATATTTTGCATATCCTGAGAGTAAAATATAGAGTAGCTAGTGTGACGATAGGCCGCATGGTGTCATAAAGGAGACAGGAGGGAGGGGAATTTTCACTGGAGTTTTGCCCCTCCTCCCCAATGTAACTCCAAGAAACAGTAGGATATTATTTCCTTTCTTCTGTCAAACCAGCCAAACAAGTTCATAGCACAGAGACCTGAGGGAAACAGAGGGAGGAGACACCAATGCAGCCTTCCGAGAAAAATAATGCACAGGAAAGAGAGAAAGAGACTTTCTGTGGTTAACACGTTCAAGTGTAAATATGTTTTATGCAATGCAGCTAAAATTGTGTTCTAAAATTTGACGCACACCATATCAAACACAAAATGATGCAGGTACCATTTAAAAATAATGATTAAAAGAGAAAAAAAAACCAGGGTAATTTCCCTTTTTATTTTGATAAAAAATAACAAAAAACATCTTTACAAAGTATTTCAAATCATTGACAAAAATTCCACAATAAAGATACTGGTGTCTTGTCATAAAGTGAGCAGTACCAAAACAACATTAAATTGCATTACATTTTTATTAAAAAAAGAAAACAGCTCTGAGTTGACACATGCAGGACGGGCTACCACAGCAAAGCAGTCTGATCTATAGCAACACGATAGCGTGCTATTGTTGCCATTAATCAGTGCTTAAACCAAACATACTTACTAGATACCTCACCACATATAGGACGACTGTTGTGACTCATTTCTTTGAAAGTAAAATTAAAACAAATACTTAAGGATACCAAATACCAGACGGCAATGATTTGGTCAGGAAACTTGTCCCTTGTGTAACTATCCATATGGCTTCTGTCGAGGACAGTAGGAAGGAAACCACCAAGTCAACCAACATTTTTTTGCAACAGGCTCCCATGTTTAATATACACACTCTATAGGAAAACAACAGAACATGCGTGATTGACAGCAGTTTTCAGACAAATTCAGAGTCTCCTCAGCATAATCACTGCTTTCACTGAAATATGAGCACACGGACAGAGTGAACACTAAGCAGGCATTAATAATGGAGAGGAAACAGCTGGTGATGTTAGCACAATAATGGCGCTCCTGATGAATCTGTGGCCGAGCTGGAGTAAAAATCTGTGGAGGAAAAGAACATTTTGATAATTGCAGTTTATACAAAAACACCTTCAAGGACGTGGTTTTAAATAGCAATGCATTTTAAAAATGGCTTCAAAATCCACATTTAGGTATGACTGTATCTATTGGCCAATTATTGATCAAATAAAAACCATTGGCATATCGGACATAAGCATGAAAATGCAATGTGAAAAACTAGTGGTTTATTTGTAATTAATTATGTTAATTTATTGCATTGTATAAAGTTTATAATCCTTTTATTTCTTCTGTGCAATATAAAGAAATACCAACCAAAAAAGTAAAGCATGTCCATCATATGTATAATATGAATTTGTCATATGCAACTCACATATTGTATTGATAAGTTGATAATTGATAAATGGTAAGTTTCTTATTGCTGGACACCTTATTAAAGGCTTAGTTGATAAGCAACACAAATGAAAATTCATGCCATTCTAAACCTGTATGAGAAATTTTTAAAAATGGAGACAGAGTCCCCCCAAAGGGTTTGGAACAACATGAGGGTGAGTAAATCATGACAGATTTATCATTTTTGGGGTAAACTATCCCTTTAAGTGTTCAAACATCTCACTCCAGTCATGCATCTTCATATAAAGTGCCTTGTAAGAAGACACCCCACATTTTCACACATCTCCAGCATACAAAGATTCCATAGAATGACAACTCCACAGAAAAGTGAGACCGTCAGACGAGTTACATAATGAGAGCACCCCCATTATGAGCGGACGGGTAGATGTGACCTGATACGGTGGAATACTGGATAAACTGCTAGGAGGCGAACGAAGGCCCCTCAAGAACGTTTGTGTATGAGATGAGAAGCTTCAGTATTCACCGTCAAAACATTTAGGCCTGACAGTTTACAGAGAGGGGATGGGCGGGCAAGGGCATTATTCTTTAGAGGGCAGATCAAAGGCAGGAATGCCAACTGGAAAGTAGAGAAAATTTTTGGAAATGGAACTATTACAGCAGGGCACCGGAGCAAAAGAACATCCCATTCTGAGGGTGCCATTCTACAATGTTTATACCCCAAGAAGGGGTTAACGTGGCACCGTGGGGTGGCAGTAAACTACCCTTTCAAATCAAGCCTCTACACCAACAGTGGGGTGATATGAGAACCTGTCGCTGTACCTGGAGCATCATAGCAACACTAGCAATGGCATGGTTGTGGGTTCGATTCCCGGGGAACATAAAACGTAAATCCTGAATTGACTGCAAGTTGCTATTCGACTTTGGCCAAATGCGTAATGCATATACAGAGGTTACGTGGAAAACCAAAAACTTTGACACTTACTTTTCCGGCTGTGGCCTCTCATTTCATATTTAATATTTCGGGCGAGCAGATCTGAGGTTGTCGATTCTGACACTTGCATCTCGGGTTCCCCTTCGAGGGAAATGAAATAGCGTCAGTGAGCATTCAAACTTCAGTCATGCACTATGGACACTTAACCAACTCTTATCAAGAAAACTACTGAAGACGTCTTACCATCACTAAAGGTGAAAGTCATGGTCTCATTGCCACTGTCAGGCAGCGTTCCATCCCTCCTCCCGCTGGCATGCTGCATCGCATCCTGCGATTTATAGTCTTTGCTTTTGTAACCTTTAGAGGACTTATGTCGGGTGCTGATGCGTATGACGCCGTGCACCAACCGACACTCTGCTTCCTGCTCTTCTAAGTTATAGTCCTGAGCGATGCTGTTGATCAGGTCGCTGATCTCGTTGGTTTTACGAGAGAACGACAAATCGGACGTGCACTTGGCCAGCTGCTCGATCTGGTGCATTTTATAAAGTTCCAGAAGCTTTTTAGTGATTAGCGAGTCGATATCAGTGCCACCGTCATCCAGGTCATCTAGATCCAAGTCCTCTCTTGAGTAGATGCTGGTGTTGCTGATTGGCCTCTGGCTATCTCCCTTCCCTACTGTCCTGGACCGTCGTGGTGGTGCCTCCGAGTTGACAGGGTATTCCACCTTTTTACCACCGATGCAGACGTCGCCATACCTGAAGCTGCCAGAGCTGGGCAACTGCCTCTGCTTGCTGGGTTCAAGGCCTACGCCACATGTTGGGTTAGACAGTGCCAGACCATTGGGCTTCCGTGGCTCTGGCTCAACTTTCAAAGGGTTATCAGTGGAGCTCTCGTTGGGTGGCAGACAAGGTTTGCGAGACCCGTAGAGCCCACAGGTGAGAATGCAACACAGTAGAGCTTTACAACTGCTCCAGCCAATGGAGGCGCAAGATCCACAGGCTTGAGTGCCCTGTGGCGAGTCTGCAGAGCCCGGTATGAAGCCCAGGGTTTCCGAGGCTCGGCCATTGGTGTAGTATGGATGGGTTTTACGGGGGAATTGTGCATCTACGCTGCGAGGCTGCTCGCTGTAGTGCTCTTTGTAGGTGTCTTGTGTGGTGCTGCTGTCCCTGGAATAGGTGCGGCTTTGCCTGTAGCCATCAGCCTTCGAACGGCTCGAGATGTGAGGACGCATCTTGTGATGTGTTCCTGTGCTGTGGCCAGGCATAACTCACCACATTCAGGACCTGCAGGAATGTACATACACTCTGAATGTTAAATGCATCAAAATTTGCTTCTTAGGCCTGATTTACACATCTTGCGCAAGCAGTGCCCAAATTATAGGAAGTTATAGGAATAGTTAACCCAAAAATTTACATTTTATCATCATTTACTCACCCTCACGTCGTTCCGACTGCATTATTTTCTTTCTTCCGTGAAATGCAAAACGAGATGTGAGGCAGACAAAACAGCACCATAAGGCACAATTTATTTTCTCCCCAATTTGGAATGCCCAATTCCCAATGCGCTCCATGTCCTCGTGGTGTCGTAGTGGCGAATCTCAGTTGCCTCCGCGTCTGAGACCGTCAATCCGCGCATGTTATCACGTTACTTGTTGAGCGTTACCGCGGAGATGGAGCGTGTGTGGAGACTTCACGCTATTCTCCGCAGCATCCACGCACAACTCACCATGCGCCCCACCGAGAGCGAGAACCACATTATAGCGACTACGAGGAGGTTACCCCATGTGACTCTACCCTCCCTAGCAACCGGGCCAATTTGGTTGCTTAGGTGACCTGGCTGGAGTCACTCAGCATGCCCTGGATTCGAACTCACGACTCCAAGGGTGATAGTCAGCGTCAATACTTGCTGAGATACCCAAAATTAGCACTACATACAATTAGTCGATATGACTCGTGCACTGAAATTCAAGTCTTCATATGAGTCAAGTCATTGTTCACTGACAATTTTCCCCACCGTTGCAGCTCTCAAATCTCTTTAACGCTCGCATTCAATTAAAAAAAGCGGTCATTGGACATGTTATTGAAGCCAAACAGCATTGGTCCTTGCATGTCAGAGGGGAATATATCCGGTGAATAACTACTTAAATTTCAGTCTGTTCCTCACAAAACGCTTTTGGATTACTTCACAAGACTTGCTTTTATTGTTCTTTTTTTCTGAGCTTGGCAGTGTAAATCAACATGTTGAAAGAAAGAAAGGCATACAGGTTTGGAATGACATGAGGCGGAGTAAATGATGACAAAAATGTTCATTTTGGGGCACACTGTTGCTTCAAAAATTCCTCATTGTATATTCATTGCACAGTTACTTCCTCAACTCTGGAAAAATAACAGAAACACCAAAAACATGCAATGACAACTGTCAAGAGGACTGTATTCACATAGTGAAATGGACTGTTTACTATCAGCATTATGATCATATGTTGCAATGAACACATACATACTATATCTACATGTAGCATTTCACACATGTGAAGAGTGAGCTGATCTGTATCTAGAAATCATAGATAGAATGGTTGTTTATGCAAGTCTAGCCATTTTAAGATTATAATAAAACATAATAAAAATACAACGAAATCTTGATCTCACTATATCACAAGTAACCCTTGTTGTTGAATTACTCAATCATCAAATGTTAGCATGCATTGGAAATGCAATCCCTTGTGACTTCACCGTTCATACAGTCAGTGTTTGGCTCAGGTTTGCATTCTTTGTCAACAGAGATGCGATTTCTCTGAATCTAGTCACCAGTTCTCATTAAGCAACATGCCATTCAAACTGTGAATGCCAGATATGGATAGTAAGTAAAACAAGCAATTGTCACTCTCAAAGACAGAGAGTATGAGGACATCTTTAAAGACATCAAAAATACCAAGGACTGTATTGAAGTCTGGTTATTAGGTACTTGCGGGGCCAAAGCCACCATAAACAGTGACATCCCCACCAAGATTTAGATGTATAGTGTTTTTAATGGTTCATTCCTCGAATCCTGAATATGTGGTTTCTAATATATGTGGCATTGTTTTGTTTATTTGGCAAATATATCAGTACTCTGGAGGTTGCTAAACAAGTAGGACATAATGCAGGCCTGTAAAAACACTCAGGCCAGTCCCAAACACTTTAAGTGAGGGTTTAAACAGATGTCCTCCTATGTTTTGCTTGTACTGACATTTTGCAAAAGGTAGTTTGTCTTTCCTGTACACTATATATTAGAGGGTTTATTCATCTTATCACCCAGTTAGTCTTGTCTCACTCGACTGTATATTATGGCTATTAAAAACCATATTAATCGACTTCAGAGGATTATTTATGGTTGCATACCTCTGAAAATCACCTTACACCCACTACACGCGTGAACTTGAGTCCCCAACAGAATCGATCGATCGTGATCGTTCTAATGTAGATGTTAGTCAGAGAATCCGACACTTACCGCATAGGATCGGACGAAATCTTCAGTGTTTTGAGCGCAAGTTCGCGGAAGTCGCAGGAGTGTGAAATAATTTCTCTTTTACGCCTTATAACTTCCACCTCATCGAACTTAGCTTTGATTCATTGACTGAAAACGAGTGAAATGTAGAGATTTCGTCGCGAAACACACTCTTTCAGAATCGTTTGGTGAGATTCATTCCTGCCGTGTATCGTATTTTACCTGCGGCTACAGGTAAATCTAACGCCCACCTGACAGGTAAGCAGTGACGTCACGGCTCTAAACGGATGTGCTCCTGAAATCCTTCAGACACTTAAACATACATTATAACATGTCCCCGCTTTTTTTTAGTACATGTTAATGTAAAATGAATCAGTAGAATACCCTTTTGACTATTTTTAATCGGACAGAGTTAGGAAAGAATTACACTGTGTAACAATTTATTTATTTATTGACTTATTTTTTGGTTCCTGGGTAGTAAGTGTTATTTCCTAATTGCTTATGCCTCAAAAGTATAGAAAATGGCTATTATTCCCCACAAACTTTGCTTTTGTGACCAGGACAGTGATGTTTTGAAATGTACCTATTTTCCAGAGCATTCCAGACAGATTCAGTGCTGAGTAAACTTGGAGTATCTTCTAGAACTTTCTAGAACTTTCCAGTAATATAAATAGAAGTAAAAATACAGGGGCCTTAAGCCCACCAGTTCAGTTTAGTTCCAGCTGCCTAAGTGGATACATATCTGCATTTTTCTGAGATGGCATCAAGAGGCTGCAAGCATCCGGCAGACACATTTTGCTATGTCTGCGGCCAATTCATCAAGATAAGAGCGAAAAAGTATTCCGTGGAAGCATCTGCTAAGATGTGTGAGGCCTATAAGGCATATTTCGGTATGATCAAGACAAACCCTGGGCACCTCATTTCACCTGCGAGTACTGCAAAAAAACTCTGGAAGGTAAGATGGACAATTCTTGCTCGGAATTTTATGTTATAAAATGTTTTCATTTAAAAGTTTTTAATTTTAAAATGTTTTACAATTTTCAATGTTATTGAAAAAATATATCATATATGAAAAATGTTGCGAGAATCTCTTACACGTGAGTCATGGGTGAAATAAATGTATTTTTGTAGGATGGTACAGAGGGGAAAAGAGAGCCATGAAGTTCGCTATCCCAAGAATTATGCGGGAACCCACTGACCACTCAAGCAACTGCTACTTCTGCATGGTGGACCCTTCCAAACGTCGGACTGGCAAGAATGCACCTGCTATCATGTATCCGGACCTTCCTTCATCCATCACCCCGGTGCCACACTGCCATGAACTCCCCATACCCACTCGTCCAGAGAGAGAGCAGCCATCTTTAGTCAGAGAGCGAGGAAGACGTTGTAGATCCAGATGACAATTTCAGAGGTGGAGCTGAGGAGAGAAACCCATACTACCCCAACCAAAAAGACCTCAAAGACTTGATTAGAGATCTTGGTGTCACCAAGTCCAATGCCGAGCTTTTGACGCCTAGGCTCAAGCAGTGGAACTTGTTGGATGAAAGTGTGCAAGTCGCAGATCAGAGGAAGCGTCACCAAACTTTTTCCAGCTTCTTCACCCGTCAAGATGGGCTCTGCTTCTGCCACAATGTGAGTCTGTTCGAGGCAATCAGAATCACCTGTAACCAGAATGAGTGGCGCCTCTTCATTGACAGCTCATCCAGGAGCCTCAAAGCCGTGCTGCTCCATAATGGTAACAAGTACCCGTCTCTTCCCCTGGCTCACTTGGTGCACCTCAAAGAGGATTACAACAGCCTTGCTGGATGCCTCAAAGTATGATGAGTACGGCTGGGGGCTGATTCGTGAAAGTGATTTACAGTATAATCGTAAATCTCAAAAAACTACTCACTTCTAAGTCTTTTGTAGTCATTTTTGCATTACTTTAGTATAAATACATGTTCATTTGGATTCATATGTTATTTTTTTTTCTGACTTTGTGAATGAAAAGACACAAATTCGCCCGTTTTCTCATTGGAAATACTGTAGGTACATTTCAAAATATCACTGTCCTGGTCACAAAAGCAAAGTTTGTGGGGAATAATAGCCATTTTCTATACTTTTGAGGCATAAGCAATTAGGAAATAACACTTACTACCCAGGAACAAAAATTGTGTTACATAGTGTAATTAGAGTATTTTTCACTGGCATTAGTTGATATGATTGGCAGAGATTGCAGTAGGGTACAACAGGGCTAAAGCCCCCTCCGGGGGTAAAAGACACATTTTATTTGATCCCAAAATACTAAATGGCAACAAAAACTACCACAGTACTTTCCAAAACACCTGTTTGCCACTGTAAACAGCAAAATATTCCTGATCCATGAGATCAGTTGTAATGTAATGCAATGTGTAACGTTTGATTTTAAAGGGAATAGGATCTATTATTTTATATATATATATACACACACACAGGTGCATCTCAATAAATTAGAATGTCGTGGAAAAGTTCATTTATTTCAGTAATTCAACTCAAATTGTGAAACTCGTGTATTAAATAAATTCAATGCACACAGACTGAAGTAGTTTAAGTCTTTGGTTCTTTTAATTGTGATGATTTTGGCTCACATTTAACAAAAACCCACCAATTCACTATCTCAAAAAATTAGAATACATCATAAGACCAATACAAAAAACATTTTTAGTGAATTGTTGGCCTTCTGGAAAGTATGTTCATTTACTGTATATGTACTCAATACTTGGTAGGGGCTCCTTTTGCTTCAATTACAGCCTCAATTCGGCGTGGCATGGAGGTGATCAGTTTGTGGCACTGCTGAGGTGGTATGGAAGCCCAGGTTTCTTTGACAGTGGCCTTCAGCTCATCTGCATGTTTTGGTCTCTTGTTTCTCATTTTCCTCTTGACAATACCCCATAGATTCTCTATGGGGTTCAGGTCTGGTGAGTTTGCTGGCCAGTCAAGCACACCAACACCATGGTCATTTAACCAACTTTTGGTGCTTTTGGCAGTGTGGGCAGGTGCCAAATCCTGCTGGAAAATGAAATCAGCATCTTTAAAAAGCTGGTCAGCAGAAGGAAGCATGAAGTGCTCCAAAATTTCTTGGTAAACGGGTGCAGTGACTTTGGTTTTCAAAAAACACAATGGACCAACACCAGCAGATGACATTGCACCCCAAATCATCACAGACTGTGGAAACTTAACACTGGACTTCAAGCAACTTGGGCTATGAGCTTCTCCACCCTTCCTCCAGACTCTAGGACCTTGGTTTCCAAATGAAATACAAAACTTGCTCTCATCTGAAAAGAGGACTTTGGAACACTGGGCAACAGTCCAGTTCTTCTTCTCCTTAGCCCAGGTAAGACGCCTCTGATGTTGTCTGTGGTTCAGGAGTGGCTTAACAAGAGGAATACGACAACTGTAGCCAAATTCCTTGACATGTCTGTGTGTGGTGGCTCTTGATGCCTTGACCCCAGCCTCAGTCCATTCCTTGTGAAGTTCACCCAAATTCTTGAATCGATTTTGCTTGACAATCCTCATAAGGCTGCGGTTCTCTCGGTTGGTTGTGCATCTTTTTCTTCCACACTTTTTCCTTCCACTCAACTTTCTGTTAACATGCTTGGATACAGCACTCTGTGAACAGCCAGCTTCTTTGGCAATGAATGTTTGTGGCTTACCCTCCTTGTGAAGGGTGTCAATGATTGTCTTCTGGACAACTGTCAGATCAGCAGTCTTCCCCATGATTGTGTAGCCTAGTGAACCAAACTGAGAGACCATTTTGAAGGCTCAGGAAACCTTTGCAGGTGCTTTGAGTTGATTAGCTGATTGGCATGTCACCATATTCTAATTTGTTGAGATAGTGAATTGGTGGGTTTTTGTTAAATGTGAGCCAAAATCATCACAGTTAAAAGAACCAAAGACTTAAACTACTTCAGTCTGTGTGCATTGAATTTATTTAATACATGAGTTTCACAATTTGAGTTGAATTACTGAAATAAATGAACTTTTCCACGATATTCTAATTTATTGAGATGTACCTGTATATACACATTAACTGATCCAATCACAATAGAGATTCATTTGATTATAGAATACTTGAGATGTGATGAAATGTCAAATGTGATTGAAATGATGCACTCTTTACTGAAGTGGATATTCTGAATTATCATTATCTTAATTTGTTACTCTTAAAAGCATCTTGCCATCTCAAAACTATTTGCTTAAATTGACAAATTTTGCCCTATAACTATTGCCCCATTACAGTGGCGTGCACAGGCCTCAGCAGGAACAGGGCCGAAAGGATGAAAAAGGACACTGATTTTTATTTATTCATTTATGATTTTCTTTATCACTTAAATATACTTAACTAATTATTTGCAAGCATTTATCTTGTATTATAAACATCATTTTTTCCATTATTTTCTTTTTGACAAATAAAAGCCTATTCTGTTATATTCCTAACAAAAAGCACCATATTTTACTTTTTTTTTTTCTCAGACATGGTCTGTGATAACCTCGTGTTTTTGACATGTGTCATAGTAAAACCATGGTATTTTGGATTACTATGGCAGTATCATGAAATATGAATATAATCATTCAGTGGTATCACCCTGGTAACTGCACAATGTCTTTTTTTGTTATAGGGCTCCAGTCTTTTTCTTGTCTCATCACTCTCTCATCTCTGCAGTCTCACTTTATCATTTCATCTCTGCTGCTTTCATTCTGACCTCATCATGGATTTGAATGGGTAGCCCACATGTCCAAAAATGGTAATACCATGGTATTATTCTGAAAGTGATTAGTCTTATTAGTTTAAACAAAAACTAAACTGGCTTTGCCTGAATCAGACAGCTCCTTCAGTTAATGGCATTATTCTATAAAAGATGTATTAACTGAAAACGATGCGACCGCTCCCATTATAATGAATAAAGCTGTCTACACTGCAGGTGTGCCATGTGATGTTGGAAATACGGTAGCAATCGGGTATGAATCTGTTGATGAACTTACATCACAATACATAGAGTGGACATTTATCTGACCTGTGTTGGTTTGCATTTATAGTTCTGCATCGTTCTGAATACACAGCCAAAATGCTAACTATATGTTTCATAAATAAACACAAGCAATGCAACGTCATTTCTGGATTCAAAAGTATTTATTAAATTATTGCAGCATCAAAATGAGTTCAAAGTATGTAAACATGTTCAAATGTAGGCTACATATTGTTTATTATTCATGTTAAATAAATTATGAAATTACCGCATGCATGCTCTCAAGTCGCTTAAATAATAATACATAAACATGTTTTGCCATACTTTCCGTTCCGTGCTGAAAAATAAATCATCTAAATACTGAATAACTACTCGCCACAATAACACATAATTGGTGTCATTTTAAAGACTTTATGATGCATACAGGCAATATAACCAGCTCTTACCAAGTGCTTTTAATTTGCTGATTAGAAGTGTTCAATTTGCATTACTTATGAAATATGATTATTTACTCTACACATACAGTCAAATCATTGTGCCAATCGGAGAGTTCACGAGTAGAAAACAACACATTATTACTGTTATTGTGAGATTATTTAGAGATTTTAATTTAATTATTAAAATTTCTAATTTTTTTCTGGACGCCCAGAAGGGCATCTTTAGATTTGTGAATGAAAGGGGCAACAGCTCACGCCCCTGCTGCCCCCGTTCTGTGCACATCACAGCCCCTATATCTACAGATATCACATTAACCCCGCTAGAGTTGACTGTTTTTAGTGTGACAGAATTTGGAAAGAATTATCAGATTATTTTTCATTGACATTAGTTGATATGAGCTGCAGAGATTACAATATATAATATATACACACACGGGCAGCCAAAAGTTTGGAATAATGTACAGATTTTGCTCTGATGGAAAGATATCAGTACTTTTATTCACCAAAGTGTCATTCAACTGATCTCAATGTATAGTCAGGACATTAATAACGTGAAAAATTACTATTACAATTAGAAAAAACTACTTCAAAGAGTTCTCATCATAAAATCCTCCACGTGCAGCAATGACAGCTTTGCAGATCCTTGTTATTCTAGCTGTCAGTTTGTCCAGATACTCAGGTGACATTTCACCCCACACTTCCTGTAGCACTTGCCATAGATGTGACTGTCTTGTCGGGCACTTCTCACGCACCTTACAGTCTAGCTGATCCCACAAAAGCTCAATGGGGTTAAGATCCATAACACTCTTTTCCAATTATCTGTTGTCCAAAGTCTGTTTCTTTGCCCACTCAAACCTTTGCAAAAGTGGCTTTTTCTTTGCAATTCTTCCCATAAGGCCTGCACCCCTGAGTCTTCTCTTTACTGTTGTACATGAAACTGGTGTTGAGCGGGTAGAATTCAATGAAGCTGTCAGCTGAGGACATGTGAGGCGTCTATTTCTCAAACTAGAGACTCTGATGTACTTATCCTCTTGTTTAGTTGTACATCTGGCCTTCCACATCTCTTTCTGTCCTTGTTAGAGCCAGTTGATCTTTATCTTTGAAGACTGTAGTGTACACCTTTGTATGAAATCTTCAAGCACTGTATAGCCTTCATTCCTCAAAACAATGATTGACTGATGAGTTTCTAGAGAAAGCTGTTTCTTTTTTTGCCATTTTTGACCTAATATTGACCTTAAGACATGCCAGTCTGTTGCATACTGTGGCAACTCAAAAACAAACACAAAGACAATGTTAAGCTTCATTTAACAAACCAAATATCTTTCAGCTGTGTTTGATATAATGGCAAGTGATTTTCTAGCACCAAATGATCAATTTATCATGATTACTCAAGGATAAGGTGTTGGAGTGATGGCTGCTGTCTAGATTTGATCAAAAACGACTTTTTCAGGGGTCTGGGTATCTCAGCGAGTTTTGACGCTGATTATCACACCTGGAGTTGCGAGTTTGAATCCAGGGCGTGCTGAGTGACTCCAGCCAGGTCTCCTAAGCAACCAAATTGGCCTGGTTGCTAGGGAGGGTAGAGTCACATGAGGTAACCTCCTTGTGATCGCTATAATGTGGTTCTCGCTCTCAGTGGGGCGTGTGGTGGGTTGTGCGTGGATGCCGCGGAGAATAGCGTGAAGCCTCTACATGCGCTAGGTCTCCGCGGTAACGTGCTCAACAAGTCACGTAATAAGATGCGCGGATTGACGGATTCAGACATGGAGGCAACTGAGATTCGTCCTCCACAACCCGGATTGAGGCGAGTCACTACGCCACCACGAGGACTTTTTTCAAATAGTGATGGTGCTGTTTTTTACATCAGTAATGTCCTGACTATACTTTGTGATCAGTTGAATGACACTTTGGTGAATTAAAGTACCAATATCCTTCTGAAACAGCAAAATCTGTACATTATTCCAAACTTTTGGCCACCAGTGTATATATATATATATATATATATATATATCACACATATATAAAATATATACACTACCAGTCAAAAGTTTTGAAACACTTGACTGAAATGTTTCTCATGATCTTAAAAATCTTTTGATCTGAAGGCGTATGCTTAAATGTTTGAAATTAGTTTTGTAGACAAAAATATAATTATGTCACCATATTAATTTATTTCATTATAAAAATAAAATGTAATTAAAAAAAACAAGGTTTTTGAAGTTGATGACTTGGACCAAATAATAAAGAAAAGCAGCCAATAAGTGCACAACATAGATGGGAACTCCTTCAATACTGTTTAAAAAGCATCTCAGGGTGATACCTCAAGAAGTTGGTTGAGAAAATGTCAAGAGTACACGTCTGCAAATTCTACACAAAGGGTGACTACTTTGAAGATGCTAAAATATAACACAGTTTTGATTTATTTGGGATTTTGTTTAGTCACAACATAATTCCCAAAGTTCCATTTATGTTATTCCATAGTTTTGATGACTTTACTATTATTCGAAAATGTGAAAAAAATAAAAATAAATAAAGAATAAGTGTTCCAAAACTTTTGACTGGTAGTGTATGTGTGTATATATATATATATATACTATATACTGTATGTATATAAAGTACAGTATAGTCTGAATAATGTTCCTTGTTGTTTTATAGTAAAGTAGTAGCCATTGTTAAACACAATAAATAAAGTGGATTCCATGAAAGAGCACTAAGTGTGTGAATTAAAGGCTCATTAGTAATAAAGAATGTATATTTACTTCATATTATAAATGTCATTCATGCTTGGTTATAGCTCAAAAACAAAAATCTCATGCACAAACTCAACAACACACTTGAATTTCACTTTTACCAGGTTTTCTCGATCTAGTATCAATTATTCACATTTGCAATAATGACATGCAGTGCTATCTAGATGTTATTTTATAAGTATCTAGATGTTATTTTACAGTGTATCGCAGGTAAATGGGCACATGTCAATAAGAGTGTTTACACACTTCTCAGTCCATTTACATAAAAGTAATGTAATGCAATTTTAATAATATTAGCAACTGAAATGGGAAAACATGTTTCTGGTGGTTTCATATATTCAGATATATCGAATATGGAAGAAAATAGAAAATGTAAATGTACATTTCTGAAAATAAATAAGTATTCTTTATCTGTGGAATGACCCATATTGATATATGCATTTTTTTGACCAATGAATTTCAATGATTGTTTCAGCTGTTTGTGATTAACAATAATAATAATAAAGATTACACTCTCTAAAAGCAATTTCTGGCAGATATTTTAGAGCTGAGCACAACTAGAAAAACTTTCCATGACATTTTTATTAGTTTTAAAGATTTTATTAGTTGCCATGGCTTTTCCAGGCCTGGAAATCACAATTTTAAAATTCCCTGATTTTACCTGGTTTTTCATGTGGGAGCCCTGAATGTAATTTTATCATTAAAAACTAAAATAAGAACGTTATTCCTACTCTAAGCAAAAAGCAAAAAAAAAAAAGCAATATAGATCTCTTTTGTTTGGACTACTTTTTAATGTAAAGGTTACATTACATTGCCAAAAGCAGAGACACTGATGAATAAGTGCTGTCTGGTGTTGATCAATTACAGTCATTAGTTCACTGCTCCAGCAAGCACAAATGCACACACAGACGTTCACTATGTGCTCTCAGGGAACATTACTCTCAAAATCCTTCATTGTGCCCCATTTTCCCCTGAACACTCTCTCCATCGCCCTGCTTTTCTCAAGGCGCGGTGAGATGAGCCATAACGCCATGTAGCAGCGAATGTGGTGGGCCGCACCAAATAATGTGAGCGTTTCAACCCAGCGAATAGCTTATGAAATATAATGGAGACAGTAATTCAGTCATATTGTGTTAGATACACATGAGAAGTCATTCAGTGCGTCTATAAGTCTGCTGATACATTCTAGAAAGTTTGGCAGGACAACAACCCGCTCTTTAATTTGATGATAGATACTGTAACTGGCTCGGTTCCAAATATCTACTTTTGCAAATATATATGGTGTTTAAAATGGTCTTTCTGCTATTTAAAAAAAATGGGCAAGCCTTTCGATATTGCCTAAACATCCTGTTTCAATTGGACATCTGTCAAAATAGGAAAGTGAACTGTGCTTGTCAAATGATTTCATATAGGGCTGCACGATTATGACGAAAATCATAATTGCCGATTATTTCCTTTGATACTGTAATTTTGCATTTATTCATTTTAATGAATATAATCTGCATTATAATACTTATTTTGTGTGGGACAGTTGCATGCCATAATCTTTATGAAGGCTATGCATCAAAACAACTTGAGAACTATGTTCCTGAATTGCTTTAATATTTTAATTGCATGTAAAACAAAAAGCGTTATTCACATTTTAAATAAATTGTGCACGGTATAATTTAGATATTGAGCATTACTGATATACCTTAAGACTAGTTTATACACATCAGATTTGCCTCTGCATTCATGCACACAACGGCCCCAAAAAATATGTTGTAAGTAGAAAATGTTAGCGCAATGGGAGCACACATAATGCTGTAATTGACACTTTTCATGATTATATAATTGCGAAAGCTGTAATTGTAATCTCAAACTATTTTATAGATTCATTCTGCAGCCCTAGTATATATAACATATGTATTAGCACTACATCAGCCACTACATCTCTAGAGTTATCAGCATTAGCCATTAGAAACCCCTTTACGTCGATATAAAAGTGTCAAGTACACTGCAACAGCAGGACAGAATATTCACAGTTCTGGTTGAAAAACATTGTCTAGTTGTTTGCAATGCAGTTATAATGTTACATCAGATGGAATCTGTGTGATACGGGTATCAGAGGGAATGTGTCCCAGACGCGTGTCCGTTCGCGGTTGACCCTGCTTGCTGTTTGTCTGTTGGATGTGCCCCAGTCGTGGGTCTGAGTCAATTTCGTAACGATAATGATAACCCTCCAAAACATCTCGACAGGCTTCATATATGTCTGTGATCCACTTCTTAATGCCCTGTCGGTTGAGGTAGACCACAAAGAGGAAGACCATTCCGACAAACCCAAGAACCAATCCAAGGAACACATAGGATGTTTGTAGGGACAAGTCAGCCACCTCTTCGCCCGGTTTACCGAAACATCCTAGTGCATGTGCATTGAGGGCCCGCAAAGAGACATTGCGCTGCTCTTCAGGGAAATCGCAATACAGTCTATCCATATCACCCACCCTGATCTTTGAACTGTTTATCCAGTTCACAAACTCTTGCATTTCACATCCGCACACGTACGGATTCTGACTCAACAGCAGACGGACGCGACCGAGTCGCTCCAACTCGCTAAGACCCTCGCCGCTAATAGCTCTAAAGGCGTTTCTGGTCAGATCCAGCTCCAAAAGTTGCTCCACACCAGAGAAAGTGCTGTTGTAGATGGCCACCAGAGAGTTGTTGCCCAGATAGAGATGCTGCAGGTTGGGTAGAGGAGAGAACATGCCGGGGGGTAAGAGAACGAGGCGGTTGCCCGACAGGTCGAGGAGCAGCAGGTTTGTGAGGTCACCCCAGCGCAGGGCGGTTATGAGGTCGGTCAGAGAGCTGTAGTTATAGAGCGATGACCTGAGGCTGAGCTCCTGCAGAGGACTTCCAGGCACAGAGAACGCCTCTGGATGAATCAGAACCAGATCGTTGTTGTTCAGGACTAGAGAACGAAGCATGAGCATAGAAGAGAACGCACGAGATCCGACTTCCAGAATTCTGACAAAGTATGCAAAGAAAGTTTAGTAGTACAAATCAGCAAGTACATACTTTGCAACTCTTTCTGAAATAGTAAAAATACGGATTGTAATGGATAGACCAGGGGTCCAGATAAATAAAAAATGGCACTCCATGTCAAAAAGGTTACCGACCCCTAGGATAGACAGAGAGTTTTATGCAATATAGTTGCAGTTTTATGCAATTTATTAAAGGAATATTCCGGGTTCAATACGAGTTCAGCTCAATCGACAGCATTTGTGACATAATACCACTAAAAATAATTTCGACTCGTCTCTCCTTTTCGTTAAAAAAGCACAAATGTGTGTTCCGGTGAGACACTTACAATGGAAGTCAATGGGGGCAATTTTTAAAGGGTTTAAAAGGCAGAAATGTGAAGCTTATAATTTGATAAAAGCACTTACATTAATTCTTCTGATCTGTTACATTAACTTATTATTGTTGTATTATTTGAGCTGTAAAGTTGTTTAAATAATCATTTTTGGGGCAGACCACTGTTTCGCTGTCATTGAAGTTGTAACATTGCAAATAAGTTTGCACAGAAAAGATTAGCAAGCGATGTAATTTGATAAATTAGTAAATAAATGATAAATTAATACAATTTAATAAAATCATGTTAACACGTCTTGTGTCTATACTTTTGAAACAGTGAGTATTTTAATGTTTACAGATTGACCCCATTGACTTCCATTGTAAGTGTCTCACTGGAACACACATTTAAAGAAAAGGAGGGATGAGTCGAAATTAATTTTTGTGGTAATCAACATTATGACACAAATGCTGCTGATTGAGATTAACTTGTATTAAACCCGGAATATATGTTTCATAATTATTTTATTGCAAATCCTATAATATGCTATTTAAAGGCAAGTTCCCATTGTGAAAATGTACCTTTGTTGTGTGACAACATGCCCCGCTATAAGGGGTCAACATGTGTTATATGAACTGTATCTTTTTTTTTCTTTTTTTTCTGGGCAATAACGATGGAAATGCTTCAATACATATATATACATATATATATATATATTATAATTTTGTTTTGTTTTTATTTCGAAATTCAACCCACCCTGAGAAAATACACTACAACAAGTGTGACAACTAGCCCCGGTCTCTCCTAAATCGGTCAACAAATTTACTAATATTGCATGCTGTATGTTTTCTTACCCGTTGTTACTCAGGTTGAGGTCGGTGACGTTCTTCAGTCCGTTTAACTCGCCGTGCTCGAGTCGGTGAATCGCGTCTCCGGTGATAATCAGGCGGCTCGCGTCGCGCGGTATCGCGGCAGGTATCCGGCGGAGCGCAGCAGACGCGCAGCGCACTGTATGTCGCGTGTTCAAACACTCGCAGCGCGGCGGACACAACGCGACGCATGTAGAGGCGCACAGCAACGCGCACACGAGCGGCAGAGACAGAAACGACATTGTCCAAACTCTCACATTTACACACTGTGCGGGACATCTCCAGTAAGATGCAAAGTCACCTTCTGCACGGGATGCGCGCGTACACATTCTGTAGTATGCAGCACCTGCACACGTGTAATATGGCACGCGGGACTGCTCAATAAGGTGGCTCCTGAAATGCTCATTCCATCATTTTGTTTTTAGAAACACCTGATCTTGGATACATAACGGCAGTAGGTGGGGCTCTGCGTTCTCCACATCCATCCAGTCACAGGAGTGGAGCGAGTAGTACTGTATGTACTATGGCCAAATACAGAAACCTTCCTAGAGCTAGTTAATAGCACCTTAAATATGTTCAAATTCACTGGACCTTATCCTTTATGATGATTAAACCGATTTTGACCGATTTCACTGTTGCATAATAAAACTGTCCATCAAAGTCCCTATAGTCATGTGTTCAACTCTACAGTATATTAGACGCCCCCAAAAGTATTTGAACACTTACATCACACTTTGGCATGCCCAATTCCCAATTCGGTTGGTTACTCACCTCAATCCGGGTGGTGGAGGACAAGTCTCAGTTGTCTCCGCTTCTGAGACCGTCCAATCCGCGCATCTTATCACGTGACTCGTTGTGCATGACACCGCGGAGACTCACAGCATGTGGAGGCTCATGCTACTCTCCACGATCCACACACAACTCACCACACGCCCCATTGAGAGCGAGAACCACTAATCACGACCATGAGGAGGTTACCCCATGTGATTCAACGCTCCCTAGCAACCGGGCCAATTTGGTTGCTTAGGAGACCCGGCTGGAGTCACTCAGCACGCCCTGGATTCGAACTCACGACTCCAGGTGTGATAGTCAGTGTCAATACTCGCTGAGATAACCAGGCCCCCTTAAATCACACTTTTAAAAAATCTGAATGCCATTGCATTCGATGGAATATCAAAGCAAGTGTAATTTATTTCCCAGAAAGATAGAACAAGCGCACTCGATCAATCAAAACATTTCAGTAGTGTGCGGACACTTTGTGTCTCATGTTGCAAGTGAACGTGCCAAACTTCACCCGTCGAATCTCTGCTAGAACACCCCAGTGTGAACTTGAGGGGAACAACTGACTTTAGTTCACTTAACTTGGTGATCATACAGAATGAACTGAACTATTTAAGTTAGGGTAACTAGAAGCAAGTAGACTTGCTATTTAGATGTTTTTGTTTCTACGTAATTTAAGTCATGCAACCTCTTAATTCTTAATATCACTCATTTATATGCGGGCAATGTGGGTATGTCCTATAGCCTTGATTTTGTACGCAATAGTTTGAGTTATTAACACTTAAAATCTTAAGTCTAAGGATTAAAAAAAATATACGTTCATAGAACATAGGTATTTGAGTTATGAGCCCAAAACTTGACATTTCAGCTAAAGTTGAATTAAGACAACTTGATTTTCCCAGTAATGACCACATTAGGGTTTACAGTGAATTAAATACAAAGTTCTTGGAAAAATGGCAACCAATAAAACAAAACAATAACGAAGGGTCTTTCTCTTTATTTCACCGCATCAGGTTATGAAGTCACTACTTGCAACGGTTTCGAAAGGAAATCACCTGTCAGTGGGGGAATTAGTTGGAGTGTATGATATGAATATGATTATATTACAAATGCAAAACTATTTGTATCTCAGCAGTGGTGGAAAAAGTCCCCTGTAATCCACTTATTTCCCATGGCAATGATAGTCTTCAAGTGTCGATGTCACCAGTTGCAAATAAGCCTGTTATTCGCAGTGCAGTCAGACCGAATGCGTTCACAGAATCACAATCTGCACGATTAACACGTCATTTAAAGTTCTGGTTCAGCAACACAATTTGTTTTTCTTCTCATAGCTTACGCTGATCCTAAAGCACCTGTACGGCCATCCAAAATTCTTTGACGCTCCTGTCATGTGATTGTCATGTGGTGTTAGTCATCGCAGGTTGACAGCGAGGGTGATGGCGACTATGACCCCACAGATCATCAGGAAAGGTTGCCAGGTTTTCAGGAACCCCACAAAGCTACGAGACGATGAGGAGCAAACACTTTTGAGTTTAGCATCATGGTAATAACAACATTCCAGACACACATCTCATTGCCCCATAATGATAACTCTGTCATCATTTACTCACCCTCATGTAGCCCAAACCTGAATGATTTTCTTTCTTCCATAGAACACAAAAGAAGTGAGGGAACAGGGAGAATAAATGCTGGCAGAATTTGTATTATTGGGTCTTACGCAAAGATCTACAGTTTCTCTCTTTCTCTCCTAGAAACCCTCATTCTGTGTGTGATTGTGTCCTCTACATGAGTCCCAGTGGAGGAGTGCTGACATACAGCCATGCATCATTCAGTCACAGGTGAGGACACAGTAACCTACAGATACCTCATGGTCAAAACTAGCGGCGGAAGAACGTTTCGAAACCTAGTGAGCTGCCTACCTAGACTGCATTTTAATGCAGACTTTTAAGTGCACTCCCTGCTGTTCCGAAAGGTAGACCACATAATTAAAAACAGCTGCTGTCTAAGATAACTTCTTTTGGCCAAGCTTTGAAGAGAGACTTTTATTTTATTTTTTTTATTTTTTTGCGCAAGCAAACTAAACCTCTTTAATGGGTCGTTGACAAATAAGGTTCTCTAAGGTGATAAAAAATAAGAAATATTTTTAAAATCTAGTTTAAAAACATGTGTCAAGTGCATAGAAATGTAATCTTTTTATCCAATTTGGTTTCGTGAATTTTTTTAAAAACATTTATAGAATTTGTTACCATTTTTAAAAAAAAATTTTTTTTATATAACCTTAAAATTGTGATGTGGTGTAAATGTCAAATGAAAAGATTTAAAATACTTCTCTTGAACGTTGAATACATGAGTTTACACAATCATTAATTACAAATATTTCAAACATATTTTTCAAGGTAAACCTTTTTTTTTTTTACAAATATACATTTTTGAGTCACAAATATCAAGAAGTTTTCTCAGGGTTACATCACATGATTTTCATGCACAACAGTCTCTAGAATTTACTCAGAATGGTGCCAAAAACATAAAAGTCTGACAAAGTCTACAGTAACTCGGATAACCACTCTGTACAATTGTGCTGAGAAGAATATCATCTCTGAGATGCGGGTTGGCGTTGTTTTGGCAGCACGAGGGGGACCTACACAATATTAGGCAGGTGCTTTTAATGTTGTGGGTGATCAGTGTATACAGTATATACATACATATATACATATACATATATATTTTTTAAAGAAATAATAATAAAAAATTATTGCGCACTACTCATGCCAACATGATGGTTACACCAGATGACTTTTTTTAGTTTAAGTTTTAACTCAAGTAATTGTTTAGTGATGGGGCCTGGGTATCTCAGCGAGTATTGGCAGTAAGTTTGAATCCAGGGCGCGCTGAGTGACTCCAGTCAGGTCTCCTAAGCAACCAAATTGGCCCGGTTGCTAGGGAGGGTAGAGTCACATGGGGTAACCTCCTCGTGGTCGCTATAATGTGGTTCTCGCTCTCGGTGGGGCGCGTGGTGAGTTGTGCGTGGATGCTGCGGAGAATAATGCGAAGCCTTCACACGCGCTACGTCTCCACGGTAACGCGCTCAACAAGCCACGTGATAAGATGCGCAGATTGACGGTCTCAGACGCGGAGGCAACTGAGATTCATCCTCCGCCACCCGGATTGAGGCGAGTCACTACGCCACCACGAGGACTTAGAGCGCATTGGGAATTGGGCATTCCAAATTGGCAAGAAAAGGGGAGAAAAAAATAAAAATAAAATAATAATAATTGTTTTGTTTGTAAAAAGTGAATGGGATGAATTTACAAGGGATGTTAAGACGGTTAACCGATTAACCAGCATTAACAATTTATTCGACTAATAATAACGGGTAAAAATGAACCGAGAGGTTAATTAAGGAAACAACAGACAGGTAATGTTATGTACACACGAGGGTGCTGGAAATATGAAAATATGAAGTGTGTGCTGTGGGATATTTTCGTCCGTGAATACAAGGTCCAGTGCAAATTGTAAATTAGGACTTTAAAGTTTGGCAGTAGCACAAGTACAATGAGGTAACAAACATCTGCAGGCCTCAACATCTATGAGCGTTTATTTACAGCCCTACATTTCACTTCAGAGCGGGTTCCCAGATTTGCTGTCAACCGGCTGAGTACCATACTGATCCCTGTCCATGTATATACAGTACATATGCTGATTCTTCAAAACAAAAAAAGCCTCATTATGTAAGTAAACACAGTGTTCATTAATATGCTCCTTTGTAGTATTTATGATCATTATACGAAGTGAACAGGTTCACCTGACGTGTTTGCTGTGTATGAAGGAAAGTACGCAGAGGTTGACCATGTTCCATGACGTGAGATTCAGAGCCATGGCATCGTGAGAGTATCACAACACAGATTGTGCTGTAATGTGGTGATGACATCACAAAAGAAGGAAAAGAATCGTGTCAGTTCAAAATCAGCCATCATATGTTACTGACACATTATTTCTTAGAGAGGGACGCATATTCTAAATGTTATTAGCAGTACAGCATTTTTAATAAAACAACCAAAATGAGAAACAGTCATTCATTCACTGCACTGCCTGAGATAGCCACACTGGTTTCCATAGTAACAACTTACTCATCAACAAGATGCCAAGAGACATGAGAGAGTAGCTGTCAGTGTGGAAACATTTTGCCTCAGCTCTATCATGATATCTCGTCACGCTACTGAACTTTAACACATTTATGCATATACAGTGCCACTCATGCACTATTGAAACATGGACTTCAAACCAATTAAAATCACATACAAATGTGGTTTGGATCAGGATTGCACTAATAGGATTTCATGTGGTTTTTTTTTGCCGTTCAGAACACAAACAAACAACTTAACAGATTTGAATCAAATAAACATCTTATTTTTGCTCACTGTTGGAACAGAGCAAATTTTTTAATTAATGAATATAATGACTTCACACTATACAAATGACATCAATACTTATGCTGGAACACTGTAGTTACATTGTCTGCTTAATAGAATGCATATACTGTCAAATCAAGTGACAGTCATTAACTTAAAGTGATAGTGCACCCAAAAATAAACATTCTGTCATCATTTACTCGCCCTCATGCCATCCCAGATGTGTATGACTTTTTCTTTCTAAAGAACACAAATGAAGATTTTTAGAAGAATATTTCAGCTCTGTAGAACTTTGAAGCTCCAAAAAGCACATAAAGACAGCATAAAAGTAATCCAGAAGACTCCAGTGGTTTAATCCATGTCTTCAGAAGTGATATGATAGGTGTGGGTGAGAAATAGATCAACATTTAAGTCCTTTTATACTATCTCCTTCCTGGCCAGTAGGGGGTGATATGCATGAAAAACGCAAATCACCAAAAACAAAATAAGTGAAAGTGAAAGTGTAGATTTATAGTATAAAAGGACTTAAATATTGAACTGTTTCTCACCCATACCTATCATATCACTTCTGAAGACATGGATTAAACCACCTGAACACACCAAACCATAATTCAGCTATAGATGTCATGGTCTGATTGTGTTGTGTTACAGGGGCATCATGTTAAGTGTATATTACACATAGTATGATATTACATAACACATAATGCATACATATACTGTATCTAAACATAAAACATGAACTCTTTTTCAGCATCAAGATTTTAGGTTAAAATGTCACCACTTCTTTGAAATATTTTGCCATTTTAGCAATCCCTTTTTAGCTTTACAGCAGTTAGTCCTGTGGTGTGACAGGTTAATTAAAAAAAAAAAAAATATTGCCATGACAACATAAATATGTGAAAACAGATCGAAATGTCACTACACTTGCTTAACGAGTTCAGGGTGTTCTGGAAAAGTATGTTGCTAGGTGTTTGCGAGGCTGTTTCTGGTGTTTTCTGGATGGCCGCTAGGGTGTTGCTAGGTGGTTGCTAAGCCATTGATAGGTGGATGCTAGGGTGTTCTGGGTGGTTGTATGTATGTTGTAAGCATGTTGCTAGGTAGCTGCGTGGCGGTTGCTAGGGTGTTCTGCGTGGCTGCTAGGGCGTTAATAGGTGGTTGCTGATTGGTTGTTAGGGTGTTGCTAGAGTGTTCTGGGTGGTTGCAAGTATGCTGCTTGGTGGTTGAGAGACGGTTGCTAGGGTGTTACAAGTCTACTGAAACACATCCGTCAAGAACAGTAATTAAGAATATCTTCTTATGACATCAAATTGTGTATATTGTTGTTTTCTGTCATGTTTGGTGGTGTCATCAGCTGTTAGCAGCACACAGTAACATCATCATCATCATCATCATCATCAGTGTTTTGATATATACTGTATCTGTATATCAGTCCGCTACTCACGACAGCACTGGAATAGGAGTCCACACCATGCAGAACAGATAGCGGCCCATTTCTTTGTCAATTTTCTCGAAACCTCCCTGGAAATGTTTCATCGTGTCTATTTCACTGACATCCGCCATCACAGTTGGGCCGCGGTGATGTCATCGCTGAGTCAGGGGCCAGAAAGCGTCCAGGGGCCACTAGTATTAATGTGTTGTTTTATATATTTATTAAACGACAACGAGTGTGTAACCTATCTGAGTTCATCTAACGGAAACATGTCCAGGTCACACCAAACCAAAAAGAATTTAAAATGTGCTTTATGAAAATTAAGCTGTGACATTGTGACTTTATTTTAATTTCTGTAATGCATCATTTTACTTTATAGTTCTTTTGTTATTGTTATTATTCTCAATGGAAAAAGTGTTACAAATTTTAATCAGCATGAATTTAAGGTAGTACAACAAACAGAAAGTGTCCAGGGGCCACTATGTCATTTTATTAATTAATTAATTTTATTAAACGACGACAAGTGTGTGCAAATTTGAGTGAATCTCATGAAAGTCGTATTTCACACCAAAAAAAGGAAAAAGTAAGAAATTATATTTTACATATAGAAAATCTATTTTTAGGGCCTCTATGCAGTTTTTTTATTTATTTATTTTTTTTATTGGGACCATGAGTCTGGACCACATAAATAAAGAGCTTGTCAGGATGTTTTACTTTTAATTTTATTTATTTATTTATTTTGTAATTGTCATTCTCATTACTGTAATGCAATAAAAAAATAAAAATAAAAAAAACCTATATATATATATAGTAGTGTGTGTAAAATATCAGAATGAATTTTAGTACAACAAATACTAGCATGATGTGTAAATAAATATTTTATATACATTTTAAATAAATGCATAATTGTAATTTAATTTATTTATTTTCTATTTATTTATTTATTTATTTATTTTGCATTACAGTTATGAGAATTTAGTGTGAAACATTGCTTCTCTGTCATGAAAATGTTGTCACAATGCAAAAAAGTCTTAACGGCCCTACAGTAGGCGCATTTTCTTTTTTCAATATGTAATTTCTTATTTCTTTCTTATTGATTTTGGGGTGAAATATTACCTGAACATTTTCTTAAAAGCTTTCATGAGATTCACCCATTTCATGTCTCATGTTATGAATCATGCATATTAATTATCATGAGTGTAAATTGAATTACTGTACAACAAAACAGGAGACCCATATAAAACATCCTGTATGCACCAGAACAGGGCGTCTTAAAATCACAGGAATAAAGGAATATAACTCAGTGACACTTGAATACTGTTATTGTCATTATGGACATCCTTACGGTAGTGTGACATCCTGGGTTGCCATACGGCTCGCTTTATCATCCTAATGGTATGGCTACCAAATGCACAGTGTAAAAAGTGGAGCACAGGTGTGCACTTCTGGCAGGATTCCAGCGAGGACAAGAGGTGTTCTAGTCAAGAATAGTCTATTAAAGTACGGGACATTTGTAGCACTACAGTAATATGGGCTTTTCATGCTGTGGAATACTAACTTACTACTTACTCATTACTGTAGTGTACACAGTATACATATTATATTCTGCACAATCAGTAAGTGGAAGTGTGCAAATCTGAACCCATCTTCCTGTCCTCTCTGGCCGAGATGTGAGCTGTGTCTCCCACATTAGTGTATGTAGGTCAGGTGGCCTGGAGAGGACACAGGTAAACACAGATTCGCTCTGTTTGTGGCACAACACGACAGCAAATATATGATGCTCACAGAAAAAAACAAACTATTCAGCAAAAGACAGACTTTGACTTATTGTGGGCAGAGAAAATGTACGTAACAGCTTCATCAAAGTAATGCTCAGGGATTTAGCGGGGAGCTTATTTGCGTAATTCCAAGAGTGTCCAATTAGTTTACACGCTTACACCGTTTCTACAGTGAATGTTCAGTCCTGACCAATCAGCTGTGAGAGCCAGAGACTAGACTTCAGCTACAGTAATATGATAAAGTCTTGAAAATGAAGAAATCCATTGGCATAAAAACTGACTTTGCATGGATTTCAGGGCTCAATAGTAAGGGTGGCCAGCTGACCTGGGGTCAGTGTAAAAGTGTTTTGGGCCAGTTGATGGAACTGTCACATCCCGCTTCAGACCAGTGCTGTCACTAGCTTAAATCTGATATTCATTCATCTGTTGTTTCTTATGCCTTGCTAAGCTTTTTTCACATTGATTGTTTACATGCATAGCAATAATAACAACTAGATGAATAAAGTTTCTTGACAAACTTTGATGTTGGTTTAACTAAGCCTTTTCTGAAAGTTTAAGATAGATAGACAGACAGACAGACAGACAGACAGACAGATAAATTATCATAGATAGTTAAACAGATAGACAGACAGATTATCATAGACAGATAGATAATCCTAGATAGAGATAGATAGACAGACAGATTATCATAGACAGATAGATAATCCTAGATAGAGATAGATAGACAGACAGATTATCATAGATAGATAGATAGACAGACAGACACAGGCAGACAGACAGACAATCATAGACAGACTGACAGATAATCCTAGATAGAGATAGATAGATAGATAGACAGACAGACACAGGCAGACAGACAGACAATCATAGACAGACAGATAATCCTAGATAGAGATAGACAGACAGATTATCATAGATAGATAGATAGACAGACAGACACAGGCAGACAGACAGACAATCATAGACAGACTGACAGATAATCCTAGATAGAGATAGATAGATAGATAGACAGACAGACACAGGCAGACAGACAGACAATCATAGACAGACAGATAATCCTAGATAGAGATAGACAGACAGATTATCATAGATAGATAGATAGACAGACAGACACAGGCAGACAGACAGACAGATAATCCTAGATAGAGATAGACAGACAGATTATCATAGATAGATAGACAGACAGACAGACACAGGCAGACAGAGAGAAAATCATAGATAAGACAGACAGACTATGGCTAGGGCATTGCTAGGTGGTTGCAAGGGTGTTCAATAAGCATTGATAGATGGTTGCTAGGGTGTTCTGGGTAAGTACGTTGCTAGGTGTCTGCGAGGCTGTTGCTGGTGTTTTCTGAATGGCTGCTAGAGCGTTGCTAGGTGGTTGCTAAGGCATTGATAGGTGGATGCTAGGGTGTTCTGGGTGGTTGTAAGTATGTTGCTAGGTGGTTGCAAGGCGGTTGCTAAGGTGCTCTGGGTGGCCGCTAGGGCATTAATAGGTGGTTGCTGGTTGGTTGTTAGGGCGTTGCTAGGGTGTTCTGGGTGGTTGTAAGTATGTTGCTAGGTGGTTGAAAGGCAGTTGCTAGGGTGTTCTGGGTGGTCACTAGAGTGTTGCTAGGTGGTTGCTAGGGTATTGCTTGGTGATGCTATGCGTTCGCTACTGGCTCGACTGTGCCTGGAGAAAAAATCCTTATTTTTGAGCCCTGGACTTTAGAGTAGTGAAATAATTGTACATATAATGTTAGTGTTGCTACAACTACATTTTCATATGATTAAAAACAAAACATGATTTAATTTAGCAAGCCAGAGATCAGAAACATCATAAGATGGCTTTGATATACTGGCCAGAATGAAGCATATAATGATTAATATTCATAACAATCAATTAAGACATATATTTGTAGACGAAATCAGATGAAAATAAAGTGGCAGGAGCAGCTTTGTAGCATGAAAAATAGAAACGGTTTGTCTGTCAAGCGGGGATACAACAGCCGGTTCCAATTTAAACAACGTCATTGATTATAACAGGAGCGATCTAGTGTGTTAGAGCTGTTTTTTTTAAAAAAAGCATGCTTTTGAGAAGATGCTGGTGTGACAATTGATATTTTAGTTATATTAAATGTTTTTCTCTTTGAAAACTCAAAACATACAACACAAAGAATTATAACAGCAACAACAGAGCTGTTGCAGAACTTTGAGAGTCATTTATTTTTTATATATTTTGCACTAAACTGTACTGACATCTCAAAAAAAAAAAAAAAAAAAAAGAGGAAAAACAAAATCATGGAGAAACAAAAGCACACATCTCAAAATAATCTATTAGAAGACACAATTCCATTTTTCTGTTTTCCTCCAAACCTTTTATATGAAGTCATTTCAGCTGAAGACTGACAGTAAGTGCAGACTGCAGTTAAATCTTGTCGTCTGGTATCGATAACAAACTGCTATTACAAAGGATTCAGATGATATAATAAGACCCTAATGGTCTTAATTAAACAAGATAGATCTGCTATGCAAAAATATGATCTTTATTTATTGACACGTTTCTGCACAGAGTGTATTTGATTATTGTATAGGCCATATTTTATGTGCATAACAACGTAATAAATAAAGCACATGTCAGCATCTTTTCATTTGATACAAAACTTGTGCATTAAAATCTTTGTCTCTATGTGTGTCTTTATTCCTGTATAATGTTTTATAATCTCTTCTCAGCTTTATCTATGAAGACAAAGAGCAAGTCACCCTTCTACTTGTGCCAGTGAAGAAAAAAAGGTTAAAAATAAACATAATTCCAATGTTTCAATACATCTCTTATAGACATCTGACAATAAACATTAACAACAAAGCATCTTCAATCCCAGCAAACCAGCGAAAACACCAACATTCAGAACGCAATCTGCATTGAACACAAACACTGTTTCTTTTAGTGCAGAATAGATTCAAAATGAAAGTGCCACACTCCTATAAACATACTTTATTGAACGGTAACATATTTGACTGTCCTCTGATGCTCATAACATAACAATGATCATGTTCAATCAGAAAATAAAGAAAATGAGAATGAGAAATGAGGACAAACTATGGTGGCCAACAGTGTCCTGCAGCAAGCCCTGTATTAGAAAGGAAACGGAGCGCTTTGTGACTTTGGAAGCAAGCTTTAACCTGACTGTAGCGCGTCATGTTTTGCAGACATTGATCAATAAGTGCTTTGAACTGACTTCAATTTAGCGAGGAGCATTTGAATTGCACCTCATCCTCATCAAGGGCCTCCTCTCCTCCAAACATCTGCTGTCCATGCGGCCGGTGCAGAGCTGAGCGCCAACATTCATGTTCACAAACTGAAATTGAAGAGTAAATTGTAAGGTGCTTTTCCCTCTTCTCAAACGGGACGGGTGTGTGATGGAAGACGGCTATATTCTAGCTGGATCGGCACTGCACCTGCCCATCTGAGCTGTCCTCCTCATCAGAGCCCTCAGCTCCTCTGCTGTTCAGACCCGTGATACGGTAGCCCATGTTCAACAGCATCACCTCCAGCGGGTCGGCATTCATGCGCCGTTGGTTGGCCTGCGCCGCTCCATCCATGTCCCCCACCACACGAACATTCTCGCTCTCCGACTGGATGTACAGAAGACAAAAAAATTGTTTGCTGTTTGTCCAAAATTAGCCTTGATTATTAAAACGACATGTTCTTGTTGACAAGTAATGCTGGGCAATACTGCCAACTTATGATATACAGTATATATGACACTTAGATTTGTCACCCAGCAGGAGGCTCTACATTCCCTCAAAACTAATGACACATGCCAGTGATGTGCAGTTAGATTGCTTTCATACCTCTGGTCTGGGGCTCCACAGTCGCACCACTGGATCGATGCCGCTGGTTGCCAGGAAACAGAAACTGGGATGCGGCTGTAGGCAGTTCACTATAGACTCATCTCCCTGTAAGATCCGCACCAGGTTTGTCGTCTCTTTCTCCCAGATGAAAAACGAGCCATCATCAGAGCCGCTCACTATGTACTGACTTTTACTGTAGAAAGTAAATACAGAATGAAACTGAAATGACAAAATGACACATGCAGTATTGCAGTTGCTAGTGTATTCTGGGTAAATGCTACAGAGTTGCTAGGGTGTTCTTGGTTGTTGCTATGGTAGTGGATAGATAGAGACAGTTAAAGTTAAAAAGGTAGACAGACAGACAGACAGAAACAAATACACAGATAGACATACAGGCAGACAAACAGAGATAAATAGGGATGGGATGGAAAGACAGACAGGTAGATAGACAGACAGAGTCACAGAGATAGACAGACAGACCAACAGACAAAAAGATAGACAGACAGATAGAGATAGGAGACAGGCAAAAAGATAGACAGACATGTAAACAGACAGACAAACAAAAAGATAACTGACAGACAGATACAAATAAACAGACAGACAGAGAGAGCTAAACAGATAGACAGACAGACAAGATAGAGATAGATAGACAGACAGGTAGATAGAGAGACAGATCGAGTCACATAGATAGACAAAGACCAACAGACCAAAAGATAGACAGAGAAACAAACAGATAACAAACAAACACACAGATAGACAGACAGATAGAGATAGACAGAAAGACAGGCAAAAAGATATCTGACAGACAGATACAAATAAACAGACAGACTGACATCTAGATAAATTGACAGACAGGCAAAAAGATAGTGATAGAGAGAACAACAGACAGATAAACAGAGACAGGTAGACAGACAGACAGGTAGATAGACAGATAGACCGAGTCACAGAGACAGACAGAAAGACCAAAAGATAGACAGAGAAACAATCAGATAACAAAAAAAAAAAAACATACACAGATAGACAGACAGACAAAGAGATAAATAGAAAGACAGACAGACAAAGAGACAGACAGAGATAAACAGACCAAAAGATAGACAGACAGGCAAAAAGATATTGATCGATAGACAGACAGACAGACAAACAGGTAGACAGACAGACAGAGAGAGCTAAACAGATAGATAGACAGGTAGATAGAGAGACAGATCGAGTCACAGAGATAGACAAAGACCAACAGACCAAAAGATAGACAGACAGATAGAGATAGACAGAGACAGAGACAGGCAAAAAGATAGACAGACAGACATGTAAACAGACAGACAAACAAAAAGATAACTGACAGACAGATACAAATAAACAGACAGACTGACATCTAGATAAATTGACAGACAGACAGGCAAAAAGATAGTGATCGATAGACAGACAGACAGACAAACAGGTAGACAGACAGACAAGATAGAGATACATAGACAGACAGGTAGATAGAGAGACAGATCGAGTCACATAGATAGACAAAGACCAACAGACCAAAAGATAGACAGAGAAACAAACAGATAACAAACAAACACACAGATAGACAAACAGACAGACAAATAGACAGACAGAGATAAACAGACAGACAGATAGACCAACAGACCAAAAGATAGACAGACAGATAGAGATAGACAGAAAGACAGGCAAAAAGATATCTGACAGACAGATACAAATAAACAGACAGACTGACATCTAGATAAATTGACAGACAGGCAAAAAGATAGTGATAGAGAGAACGACAGACAGATAAACAGAGATAGGTAGACAGACAGACAGGTAGACAGACAGAGAGAGCTAAACAGATAGACAGACAAGATAGAGATAGACAGACAGGTAGATAGACAGATAGACCAAGTCACAGAGATAGACAGAAAGACCAAAAGATAGACAGAGAAACAAACAGATAACAAAAAAAAACATACACAGATAGACAGACAGACAAAGAGATAAATAGAAAGACAGACCAAAAGATAGACAGACAGGCAAAAAGATAGACAGACATGTAAACAGACAGACTGACATCTAGATAAATTGACAGACAGACAGGCAAAAAGATAGTGATCGATAGACAGACAGACAGACAAACAGGTAGACAGACAGACAGAGAGAGCTAAACAGATAGACAGACAGACAAGATAGAGATAGATAGACAGACAGGTAGATAGAGAGATAGATCGAGTCACAGAGATAGACAAAGACCAACAGACCAAAAGATAGACAGAGAAACAAACAGATAACAAAAAAAATATACACAGATAGACAGACAGACAGAGAGATAAATAGAAAGACAGACAGACAAAGAGACCAGACAGAGATAAACAGACCAGATAGAGATAGACAGACAGGCAAAAAGATAACTGACAAACAGATACAAATAAACAGACAGACTGACATCTAGATAAATTGACAGACAGGTAGGTAGACAGACACACAGACAGACAGATAAACAGAGATAGGCAGATAGACAGAGAAGATAGAGATAGACAGACAGACAGACAGACAGACAAGAGATAGACAGTCACAGAGACAGACAGAAAGACCAACAGACCAAAAGATGGACAGAGAAACAAACAGATAAACAAACAGACACAGATAGACAGAGAGATAAATAGACAGACAGACACAGACAGACAAATAGACAGACAAAGATAAACAGACAGACCAAAAGATAGACAAAGAGATGGAGATAGACAGAGAGACAGACAGACAGACAAACAAAAAGATAACAGAAAAATACAAATAAACAGACAAACTGACATCTAGATAAATTGACAAACAGACAGACAAGCAAAAAGACAGTGATGGACAGACAGGTGTCTGTCTATCTATCTATCTTTCGCTTCCTGCTTCGCTACTGTTTGGACACGTCTGCTTACTGCTCCGCGCTTCGCTCCCTTGCATCTGCATTTTAATCTCTAATTCATATCAGAAGTTTAGCACAGTGCTCAAAATGACCTAATTTGGCACCCATACTACAACCAGAGACTTTTGGGACTGAAATATAAAAAATAAAAAAAAATAAAAAAAGAGCATTTTCTGTGAAAGCAGTCTACAAGCCTCCTACTACCGGCAGTTTACATTCCTGAAAAGGGACAATACAGCTGCCTTCACACAGACTGATGAGAAAGAAAATGCCTCCTTTCAGACCAAACTCCCCTTGCTGCACAAACTGCCATAGACTTCTACAACAACAACAAAAATCGCAGTTCTTGAAACAAAACTACTTGCAGTATTGCCAACCTTGAAGGAATACACAGGAGAGTGTCACCAGGGACCTCCTCAGCCTACAGCCGGTGAGTCCTGTGAATCAGGTGGCAAAAGTGACTTGACCCAAAGGTGCTTGACATATCAGACAATCACAAGCAACGCATATTGCAGCATTGGCATCTTCCACTCCAGTTATGACTCGACTAACCAATACTGATATTCTTCCACCCCCGATACGTCTTGAAAATAGATTTGAACCATTAATGAATGTAGAGGAAGAAACCCTAAAAGTGATCAGGCATAGATCACATCAACCAGCAGCTAACATTGCAGCTGGCAGGCGCTCAAGGTCGAGCAGGCAGGGGCATTCAGCTGAGATCACAGCTGAGCCCATCAATCTGATAGTGGGGGTCTCCGTTATCAGAAACATTGGTTGCAGGGCTACTACAACATGCTGCCTTCCTCAAGCAATGGTTTCAGAGGTAAATAAGGAACTTCTGAACATTCTGATGAACCATAAGACCGTGAATCAGGTTATTATACATGTGGGGGGAAATTATATTCAGAAAGAGCAGTCAGAACTCCTTAAGGGGGATTTCAATGGACTCTTTGAAACACTTGGGAGATTGAAAGTTCAGTCGTTCTTCAGTGGACCACTCCCAGCCCAAGGAACAAATATGTTTTGGTGCAACACTTGGCTGCACAAAACCTGCAACATGAGAGGACTGAACTACATTGATAACTTCAATCTTTTCTGGAGTCAAAGATAACTTTTTAACCCAAACAACCTTGGTGCAAAAGTGCTAAAGGACAATATCTACTTCTCCCTCCTTCATCCATCTGCAACGTGCACAAACCTGGATGGACATTTGATCGACAAATCCCTCAATAACACAGTGAAGACACAACAACATGGGTCTGAGCCACACACAGAGCATAGTACAGTCATACTGTGATAACTTAAAACTGCTCCAAGATACAGACACAGGATGACTTCCTGGAAAAAAGCCAAGGGAGCCAAGATAACATACTTCAGCCCCCAGAAACACCAGAGCCACAGTCTCTGTCACCACTGTGGTGGGGTGAGCAAGAGACAGACACAGCGGGTGTGGTGTCAAGCCTCAGAGAGGCATTTATTGGAAATAATAATAAAAATAACAAGTCCATAAAAGGGGTAATAAAGTGTTCAAGGGGGAATAGTGTTCACAATAAAGGGGGAATCTGGCATCCTCGCAGTGAGACGGGGCTCCGTGAAGGGCGGGGTAGTGTCCATAGAATGGCCCAGGCATGAGCTGGGTCTGTCGGCCGCTCATGCTCCCCTCCAGGGTCCACAGCGCGAGGGGTGGCGGCGTCCTTGGCGGCCTATCTTCCCAGGCCCGCTGCAGGTGTGAGGGGAAGGCGGCCCGGCATCTAGCCTGTCAGCGGCAACGTGAGCTGTTCACCCCTGGCGACTCATTAATGTGTCCAGGGGTCCGAGGAACGGGTCCGGCAGCGCCTCCAATTCCGAACCCTCCCAGCTCTGGTCCTGGGCGTGAGAGGATGCCAGTGTGTGCACACATGTAGATTTGAAGTTTTTAAAGACAGTGGTGATGAAGCATTATTCACAGCAGGTGCGCTTCATTCACCGCTGTCAAAACAAGGCTTATTAATTATGCACCTCTTCTCGCTCTCCTGCCCAACTCCCATCGTGAGCCTGGCTGAAGGGCGGCCCTATGAGGTGGGGCGACGATGACGTGCCAGAGAGGCGGATCATTCCGCCACACCACACACTTTCTCACTCTCGTCAACATCCCCACTTCTGAGCTTCTCTGAGAAAATGGAGGAACTAGTGTATGCTGGAAGAAAGCTCTCCCACTCCATTACTGCGAGCCCCCAGATACCAACCAAAAAACGGTGGGCACCTCTACCACCAAAGCCTGCAGGCCCAGCTCACCCTCCCTCTGAGAGAGCTCTCCGGCCACTGCCAGGGCCCACATCATCCTTCTTTTGCTCTCGATGAACAAACAACTGATAACAGCTCTCAGTGATATGTATCGGATCCCCGCTACGGTAGCAGCAACACTCACAAATGTTTACAGAGCAAGCGGGAACCCGCTGTGCCAGTAGCTTTTTCAATATCTGTTAAGTGATAGGAAGACTAAGGCCTTCTCGAGATGTAGAGCAAACTGATCTAATCTGTTGCCTATCAGATATCAATCCAACATTACTGTGGGGCCAAAAACAAATACTGTCAAATTAGCACTTTTAAACATCCACTCACTAAAGAACAAGCCATGTTTTGTCAATGACCTCATCACCACAAACAACCGGGACTTTATGTTTCTAAATAAGACTTGGTTAGATAACAGCTGCAGTGCAACAGTCCTCAATGAAACAGCCCCTCCAAACTTTACTTTCATGAGTGTCTGTAGAGCTGTTAGGAGAGGTGGAGGATTAGCGGCAATATTTAAAAGATGTCTTTCAATGCAAGCAAGTGTCACTTGGTGATTACTTGACCTCTGAATATCTAAGTATTGTACTAAAAGGCGCTCCACGCATTCCATTTATAATTATTTATAGGCCTCCAAAATACTCTCCTGGCTTTGTTGATGATTTTACAGAACTGTTATCAACAACTTCCTCTGAATTTTATGGTTTTGTTATTGCTGGGGATTTCAACATTCATATAGATAATACTGAACACAACACTGCAAAAGAACTCAAAACCGTTTTAAACACTTTTGATCTGACTCAGCATGTAGATGGACCCACACACAATCACGGACACACTCTTGATCTTGAAGCTGAATGAATGTGGCGGAAAACACAACTTGAAGTCCATTATAATATCTATAATGACAGCCTTCATGCTTTCAATTTGGAACTAGGCACAGAATGTCTTCTAAAACATTATTAACAGCAATATAAACAACACCCGTACTCTTTTTGTTACTGTAGAGTGACTAACAAACCCCCCCAAACACAGGTTCCCTGTGAAATGCTCTCTGACAGCAAATGCAACGAGTTTTCATCATTTTTCATGAAGAAGATCAATGTTATTAGAATGGCGATCAGCTCGTCCTCATGTTGCACTGAGGTCAGACAGCACCCACCACAAAAACCTTAGAAATTGTCACTATGTCTGATTTTGAAGCAACTGATGGCAAAACCCTGGAAGAAATAGTACAGCATCTTAAAATGTCAACCTGCTGTCTTGACACACTCCCCACATCATTTTTCAAAAATGTGTTTAACTGTCTGGAAAAAAGATCTGTTAGAAATAGTAAATGCGTCACTCCTTTCAGGCACGTTTCCGAAGTTCCTGAAAACTGCCGTGGTCAAGCCCCTTCTTCAAAAGAGCAATCTAGATAACTCGATATTGAACAACTGCAGACCAATTTCAAATCTTCCTTTTATAGGCAAAATCATTGAAAAGGTTGTTTTCAGTCAGCTGAACACAGTAGCGGTTCTAGCTTGTATGGCACCCTGGGCGAAACCCGCTTCCACACGCCCCCAAAGTTGTTGAACGGAGGGGGGCCTCACCCCCTCATGCCCCCCCCCCCCACAAGATGCCACCCTGGGCAACTGCCCATGTTGCCCATGCCTAAATCCGCCACTGGCTGAACAAGTTCTTAATCTTGAATTCAGTCTGGTTTCTGAGCACATCATAGCACAGAGACGGTGCTCATAAAGATCCTTAATGATATTCAGCTAAATAATGATATCAGTGCTGGTATAATTAGATCTCAGTGCTGCTTTGACAATGTTGACCACAACATTCTCCTAGACAAATTAGAAAACTGGGTAGGGCTCTCTGGGACAGCCCTCAGCTGGCTCAGGTCTTATCTAGAAGGGAGGGGTTACTATGTGAACATAGGCAACTATGAATCTGAGTGGACATCCATGACGTGCGGAGTTCCACAAGACTCAATTCTTGCACCACTCCTGTTCAACCTGTATATGCTCCCACTAGGCTAAAAAAGAACCAAACTGCATACCATAGCAATGCAGACGACCTATTGGCAAATGACTACAGCCCTATAGACTCTCTGTGCCAGTGCATTGATGAAATTAACAGTTGGATGTGCCAAAACTTCCTTCAGTTAAATAACAACAAGACAGCGGTCATTGTATTTGGCAACAAAGGAGAAATTCTCAATGTGAACACATACCTTGACTCCAAGGGTCTAAAGACCAAAAAATCAAGTCATGAACTTGGTGTCATTTTGGAGTCAGACCTTACTTTCTAGTCACATCAAAGCAATAACTAAATCAGCCTACTATCATCTCAAAAATATAGCCAGAATTTTGTATCCAGTCAAGACTTTAAGAAACTTGTTCATGCATTCATCACCAGTATGGTGGACTACTGCAATGGACTCCTCACCGGCCTTCCCAAAAAGACCATTAGACACCTGCAGCTCATTCAAAATGCCGCTGCCAGGATTCTCACCTGAACCAAAAAAATCTGAGCTTATTACTCCAGTCCTCTGGTCTTTACACTGGCTTCCAGTCACATTTAGAATAGATTTTAAAGTACTATTACTCGTTTATAAATCGCTCAATGGCATAGGACCTAAATACATTTCAGATATGCTTGTTGAATATAAACCTAACAGACCTCTCAGATCATTAGGATCAAGTCAGTTAGACATACGAGGGTTCACTCAAAACAAGGTGAGACAGCGTTTAGCTATTATGCCACCCGCAGCTGGCACCAGCTTCCAGAAGAGGTCAGATGTGCTCCAACAGTAGCCACATTCAAATCCAGACTGAAAACACTTTAACTGTGCATTTACTGACTGAACACTGTGCTGCACTAACTGATTGCACTGCATCATTTTATTTCTGTATTATTTTTTATTTATTTTAATACATTTTTACTTATTTTTAATTCAATTTATTACTTTTTAATCTCATTTCTTGTTCTTAATTTTATCTTGTATTTTTCGTTTTCATTTATATGTAAAGCACTTTGAATTGCCATTGTGTATGAAATGTGCTATATAAATAAACTTGCCTTTCCTAAGTAGGTAGACAGACAGATAAACAGAGATAGATAGACAGACAGACAGACAATATAGACAGATAAACAGAGATAGACAGACAGACAGAAAATAGACAGACAGATAAACAGAGATAGACAGACAGACAGGTAGGTAGACAGACACAAAGACAGATAAACAGAGATAGATAGACAGACAGAAAATAGACAGACAGATAAACAGAGATAGACAGACAGACAGACAGGTAGGTAGACAGACAGAAAAGATAGACAGATAAATGGAGACAGACAGACAGACAAAACTGAAATAGACAGACAGACAGGTAGGTAGACAGACAGACAGACAGACAGATGCACAGAGATAGATAGAGAGAGAGACAGACAGACAAGATAGAGATAGACAGACAGGTAGACAGACAGACAAGACTGAGATAGACAGACAGACAGATGCACAGATAGATACACAGACAGACAGACAAGATGGACATAGACAGACAGAAAAAATAGACAGACAGACAGACAGGATGGATATAGACAGACAGACAAAATAGACAGACAGACAGACAGGTAGACAGATAGATAAATGGAGATAGACAGACAGACAGGTAGACAGACAGACAGACGAACAGAGATAAACAGAGATAGATATAGACAGACAGACAAGATAGAGATAGACAGAGTAACAGAGATAGATATACAGACATAGACAGACAGAGAAACAAACAGATAACAAACAAACAGACACAGATAGGCAGACAAATAGACAGACAGACAGACAAACAGAGATAGACAAACAGACAGATAAATAGGCAGGTAGGCAGATACATAGATAGACAGATAGGCCAAGAAATAAAAAAATAGACAGACTGACAGACAGGCAAAAAGACAGACAGACAGACAGACAGACAAATTGACAAACAGACTGACAGATAGATAAACGGACAGACAGACAGAAAATCAGAAAGTTTACAAAACCAGCATATTTTCTAAATCAGTTCACCATAATAAAGCATCATTGAGAGTAGATTAACCTTCCAAAGAAATTTGCTTCTTTGATGTCAGTGGTGGTGTTGCAGTGACCACAGTAGCGATGTTTATAATCGAGGCTTCTCTCTCTTAGGACGATCTCATCTTCCGGGATCGACTCTTTCCGGCTGAAGTTTTGGAAGCGGATCGAGCTGTTCCCCTTTTTATCTTCAGCTGCATCAGATAAATGGAGAATATTTAGACCGGTATGATTATTCACATGACAAACAAACAAAATACACCATTAAGGTATTGTAAAGCAGTGCTTCTCAGCTGGTGTCATGACCCAAAATAAACCACAGGTCTGTTCTAATCAGGTCACAAACAGCAGGGAAATGCAATGCTTAATGCAGACAATAAAATGCAACGGATCATATATAGTTAGAATAGCAAACTAAACAGACTTGTCAGCTTTTTAAAGTGAGGAGAAAGGGGGGCCTGGGTAGCTCAGCGAGTACTGACGCTGACTATCACCCCTGGAGTCGCGAGTTCGAATCCAGGGCATGCTGAGTGACTCCAGCCAGGCCTCCCAGTTGCTAAGGAAGGCAGAGTCACATGGGGTAACCTCCTCTTGGTCGTCATTAGTAGTTCTCGCTCTCAATGGGGCGTGTGGTAAGTTGTGCATGGATCACAGAGAGTAGCATGAGCCTCCACGTGCTGCGAGTCTCCGCGGTGTCATGCACAACGAGCCACGTGATAAGACGGTTAATACTAACACAATGTTTGGCTGAATGCTTGTTCCATGTGTTTGGCTGCTAAATCACTCTTCTGCTGTGTACTTAAAGCATTTACAAAACTGTCCGTTTTTCCATTTAGCCTATGTAATGTTGAAAGAGGTAAAATCAGGGTCCTGAAGCAAAACCAGTCGAGAATCAGTGTTTGTAAAGAACGTACAGGAGTCTATTTTAGAGAAGAGCGCCGTTTTAATGTCCTTGTCCAGCGCGTCACATGCACTGCTGTGCGCTTGATCCGGAAACTTCCCTTTGAAGTCGTCTAGACACTCCAGCGCCTCTGCGACGTATTTGAGTTCAAATAGACAGCGTGCTAAACGGAAGTGTGCTTTCAGATGACTGGGGTTGAGTGACAGGGCCTTGAGACAGTCTCGCAGTGCGTCATAGTGATCACCGTCCCTGCAGAGACAGAGTATAACCACATAAACACAACATACATTCAAATATTAGCTCAGTTGTGCTTTCAATAGCTACAAACAAGGCTCATTTCATTAGGGGCCTTTCATAGAGAATGTTTTTTGTGTCCACCTGAGCCATTTTTTTGTTGTTTTTCTATGTAAAGATGTGCTAGACGGACATAGTTTTTTTTTTTGCCTTTTCTGGCTTTTTATTAGTGAGAGGACAGTGGAGAGGTGACAGAAAATGATAGGGGAGAAGAGTGGGAATGGGATTGGGAAAGGACCTCATGAGCCAGGACTCATACTCGGGTCATCCGTGATGCATCAGCATTATATGTCATGAGCGCAGCCCGCTAGGCTATGGCTCAGACCTAGACAGACAATGCATCAAGTGAAAAAAATCATAATTTAAAGACTTCATCACAGCATTAACACACCATTTGCGCTTCATGTAGGCGGCAGCACGGTTGCCGTACAGCATGGCATTTTGGCCGGCCTCATGGATGCCCAGACTGTACAGCTGTATGGCTTGAGTCCACTGCTGCCGAGCAAACGCATCATTCGCCTGCTGCTTGATTCTCTCCAGGTAAGGAGGAAGATCACCTGATCCACTGACACACACACACAGCACAACAGTTAGCACAACATAAAAATATGAAAATCGAACACAAACGATTTTGTTATAATGATCATTGCTGTCACTTCCTAGTCCTCAAGTACTCATGTCCATGCCTACCCTGGATAAGGGACAAGACAAATCATTATTACCTGTCAAGTTTGCCGTGAGTCAGTCTGAGGCGACTGGCAGGAAGGTGAATTCCATTAGACACTCCGTTGGTGGTTTTGCCATTCTGCACCTCTGCCAGAAGTGCACCATAAGGAAACATTAACCAAGAGCACAACAGCACCATATGATACCAATACCTATTACATGGGTCTCCGGAATACTGGATTCCGATTGGAAAATGACGGCATCTAGCGGTCTAACTACCGCACATCCATGTATCAGACCGCTCATCCGAGTATTGCGAGTCATCTTTCCTACTTCTCAGATCACTGTGAGATTGCTACAACTGGCTGATTGTACATTATCCCTTACATAACATTTCCAGTTATAATAATTAACAACAATACTTAATACTCCTGAATAATAAAAAAAAATTCTATAATGATTATTTACTTTTTGACAGTATTCAGAGCTTACCTGATGATGAGTGGCACTTTTTGGGTAGCAGAAATGTGTAAGGTCTCTGCTTAAATGTCAGATCGAATAAATACACCTAGAAACAACATTGCATAAATGTTTGTATATGGATATATCTCAGCGATGGACCTTCTTCCTCTTATAATAACTATTATTTCATCTTATAATAACTTTTAGCAATATACTGAAACCAGTGTTACAAAAGACGATCAGTATTCAAGTTAATTACCTGTTCTCCACCCATGTTAACTAGTAGCTCAGTCCCATCAGGGCTGAAGGTAACATAAGTTGCCACCAGAACTCTTAATCTGTTATTATAGTCAGGAAGTTTTACAGGTAAATGACCTGCAAACAGAGAAACAAATTCCGTAAAAGCAGATGAGGAATAGAGCGACATGACATGTTCAATTCAGGACTGAAACAGCACGTCTGATTACAAACCTGCCACATAATACTGTCCTGCCCCGTCCGGTATTGATTTCCGCTTGTCACAAAACGTATGAACTCCAGCTGATGAAGTCTGACTCAGAGACTTTCTACAAGAAGAAATAGTTTGGAAAAGAACACATACATGGCTTTGTGAGCAAGAATTTTACTAATTTGCATTAGTCTGACTTTCTTCAGTGAAACACAAAAGGAGATATCTAGCAGAATTTCTGAGTCACTCTTTTTTATACTATGAAAGTGTCACTGCCAAGCTCCAAAAAGGACAATAAATTATTAACAGTATTTTAAACATGTGCACAACTCATCTGCGTCCCCTCTGCTGCAGCTCTCAAATCTCAAGACACGTTTTTCAACTTTGGTCACGTCGTAATCGGAGGCACCATTTTTTAATTGCATGCAAGCGCGAATGAGATTTGAGAGCTGCAGTGGGGCGGAAGATGATCAGTGAATAACAACTAAAATCTGGGTCTGTTCCTCATACAAAGCTGTCACATTACTTCAGAAGATTTGAAATATATATATGGACTACTTTACTGATACTTTTCATGTGCTTTTTGGAGCTTAGTAATATAAATCACCATCCACTTTCATTGTGTGCAAAAGAGCAACTCGGACATTCTGTTTAGCATTTCATTTTGTGTTTCACAACAGAAAGACAGCCATACAGGTTTGGAACAACATGAGGAAATAATGACATAATTTTCATTTTTGGGAGCACTTTTCCTGTGATGATAATAAACTGACCTGTGATTGTGGATCATTCTAATGTCATAAAGCCGAACAAACGGGCCGTTGGCTCCCACAGCCAAGTAGTTGTTGTCACATGGGTTGATAGCGAGACATTTGGCTTCGACAAGCTGCCCGCAAAACTCCGTCAGGTCGATTAAAACCTCGGAGCGCTTGCTGCTCTCTCTCAAGTCATACTGCCTGCAGAGAAGGGAAAAACAGACAAATTAAAAACATTTGATGTCAGCACAAACACTATTAAAAGCTCTGTCCTCTACATGGACCGCATAAGATATAAGTGAGGCAGTCAACTTTGACATTGGTGAGAGACATTGCATGGCCAAACATCATTCAGTGTCCATGCATGTGTGAGCCCCCTGATGGGAGATACCACCCTGCAGCCAACACAACATCTGGAGCAAGTGGAACACGCTCTTCAAGGGCATATGAGCATGTTCTCTTAAGGGAACCTAGGTGGTTCGTGGAAATTTTCCCATTCGTTTAAGCTGCCATTATCGAATAGTAAGTGCGATGGATTGTAGGTTGAATTCGGATCCCCCATACATGCTATATAAGTTATGAGTTGGCATCTTCCCCCTTACTCTTGGAAGGCAGGGCCAAGAGGTCAAAGACACTTTATGGACACCACTAGAAGTGCTCTGGGGTTAGAATGGGCATACGGGGGGTTGTCCCCCAGTCTCCTAGTGTCCACTCCCCATAAGCTCCATTATAAGTGTCCACAGAGTGTCATTTTGTCCCCTTACCTACTAGTCTTCCCAATGGTCTTCATCATGTCCATGAAGTGTCTACGGTGCCCCCTTGCCACCTAAACTTCACCATAGTCTTCCTCATGTCCACAGAATCCCTATTTGTCCCCTTACCTACTAAATAACACTTTTGCATGCAAGAGCCCCTGGGATGCCCATCGTCGCCACAGTTCGTGACGGGCGGTGCCCGGGCATCCCCCAGAGCCGTTATAAGTGTGTTTTTTGTCATCTATGGCACTTAATACTTTTTGGCTGGTTTTCACTTGGTTTTGCCCCAGACCACATGGTGGGTGCCTGCTGTGCCCGCCCAGTGCCCTTTAAACCCATTTCATTGACTTTCGACCAAAACAGCACCGAAAAGGCCACCCCCCTTAGTATGTTGTCGAGGGCTCTCGAGGTGCCACCGTGTCAAATTTGGGGTCTGTATGACCCCCCGGACGCGATCCCACGTGCAATCTATTTTTAATTCAAATAGGCTTTCTGTGGACAGAGTGGCTTTGTTTGCAAATTATGCACTTTATTGAACTGCAAGTTTGATAAATACCACTATTTGACTGTTCTGGGTGTAAAACAAGTGGTTTAGTTGAGAAACGTCAGCTAGTTAGATAAGAAGAGGGCACTTTCTATGTTTTTTCCGTAAGTGCCCACCTGCAACTTAATTGACAAGCTCCACGTAGGCTGTCCATGGACAGATGTTTTTATACAAAATATAAATGTGTATGAATTGTTAATTGCATAAATGTGTTCAATGGGAAGCCCTGAGCGCCTTGCATGTGGTGTAATCCCAAAACTCATCCAAATAACTATAAATTATCTGATGAATATACTGGTGCATTTAGGTCTCTCAGTCAGTCTGTCTCATAGACTTCAATGACAGGCAGAAAGATCTATTGAAAATAATGAAAAATACTTTTTTGCATCCTAGGCCTTAGTCCTCTTAGTATTTCGATAAGGGGCACTCGTCGTGTCAGCATGTGAAATTTGGTTCTGTGGGACCTCTGGGCACACTGCCAGGGTGCATCCCACGAGCAACTTATTCCATTCATTTCAATAGGCTTTTTGTGTACACCCCTCAGACAGCTCCAAATGACTTCAATTTGAAGTCTGTAGCTTCTCATGGGCTCCTTAGACAGTGTGAAAAGTTTGAAGTCTGAATGAGTTCATTAAGTGCTTAATTGGCTGACTTGTGCACCTAAAGTGACAGTTAGTTTTTCTATAATATTTCTCTTGATTTTTTTTTTAAAAGTACTTCCCAATAAGTGAGAGACACACATTTTTTATACTTTGTTTATGAGGGCCCAAAGATGAAGTATTCGAAGCCCCTAGGTCTTAGCATCAAATTTAAAGTTATTTTCACCAATTCATACAGGAAGTGCCCAGCTGCAACTTATTTGACAGGCTCCACATAGGCTGTGAATGAAATGTCACTTGTTAATGCATTGTCCACGTAATACCTAACTGGGGCCCATTGAATAAGTTACAGGTGGGCACTTCCTGTATTATTGCTTAGTCATACAGGAAGTGCCCACCTGCATCTTATTTGACAGGCTCCACGTAGGCTGTCTGTGTCAGACGTTTTTATGCAAAAATATGCATTTCTATGAGTTTTAAATTGCATACATATGTTAAATGGTGTTATACAAATGGTTTTATTTAAAAATATGCACCTAAATAAATATGTCTTGAAAATGGATTGTCCAGAGGCCACCTATCTGAGGCCCATTAAATAAGTTGAACTTGGGAGACCATAGCTAAAAAACTCTAAATCCAAAACAGCATCCCACCTGCAACTTATTTGACAGGCTCCACGTAGGCTGTCCGTGGACAGACGTTAAGCTCCACAATCATTTAATATAATAAAAAAACCTATTTAGGTGGCTCTGCACTTCATCCTGCTACATGTTCATCCATCAAAACTTCAAAATTCCTCTGTCCATGAACAGCCTAATTTTTTTAATAGGATAGGTTGTACATGGGATGTCCAAATCTCAGCTTCTGAATAACATAGGAGGCTGAAACTTGTATTTCTATGCTTGTCTCAGTGTCCAATATTCATGGTGCAAATATGAAGAAGATTAGAGAAAGTCAAAAATTTCGACCAAAAAACTCAAACCCTTTGAGTTTTTTTGAGCTGAATTTTCAAGTTTCTCCAATCTTTTTGAAATTCACACCATGGAATGGGGACACCAAGACAAGCAGAGGACTGTGAGTTTCAGCTTCCAATGTCATCCAGAAACTGAGATCTGGACATCCCATGTACAACCTATCCCATTCAAAAATGTAGGCTGTTCATGGACAGAGGAATTTTGAGGTTACAAAGGTTGCATATTGTTCAGGGGGACTCGTAGAGTCTTATAGATGTGTTATTTTATTAAAAAATATGTTATTATAAAAATAGGCTGTAAGGGGGCATCTTAGGGTGTCAGTGGATGCGGGGGGGTGGACGGGGGTGGTCCTCCGACCTCTGGGGGCATTGGTGTCACTTAGGTGGTAAGGGGGCAGAGTAGACTTTTCATGGATAGCCCCGCCCCCTCCCGGACCCACCCCCGTGGACAGCCAATCGAAGTCCTTGGAGAGGTGGCCAATCCCAAAAATAGGCAGTCAGGGGGCATCAAAGGGGGTCTGTGGACACTGGGGGCTGCCCCCCAACATTGGGGGCATCAAATAGGTGGCAGGGGGGGAAGGACAGGCTGTCCAGGTAGGAAGACACCACCCCGTGGAAAGCCGACGAACTGCGAGGAAACAGTCTTTAGAAAGGCAAACTTTGGCAATTTTTAGCCCCGCCCCTGGGGGCCCCAGAGGCCAGGCGAGCGCTTCAGGCCAGGTCAGGGGGCCGCCCTGAAGGAGCTCAACGAGTCTCTCATAGCTAGAATTTGACTATTGGCTATGCAGCTTATGGACACTTTTCACATTTCCGGTTTTGTAACACGGCAGTAAACTATAGCAGGTTTAACATCTATAGCGGTAAATGGGAGACCACAGCAGCTATTACTTTAGCAAAACAGAACAACTCCCCTATTATGACTTTCCAAAGAGAGAAAAATAGAGAGCGGCAGTCAGAATAGAGAAAGATGCCAAATTTGAAGCTGTATCAGAAACCTTCTCGCAGCTGTGGTTACTAGTCTAGATATTTTTAATTAATGCCAGGGTTTTGTATTATGAAAGTATAACATTAAAGGTTTATGCAAAATAGTTAAAATATTTACTAGATTTACACTTCTAAAAAAAGGCGTCATCACACATCATCACGGTTTGTGAAAAGGGTCCACTCTGGCCAACATGTAAAGCAACCAACCACAAATCATTTCTTTGCACGTGCAATGTGAACCTGGGCGTGGCGTCTGAGGCATATACTCAACCTACCTGATGACCCCGTCCTCAGCGGCACTCCAGAAAATGTTGGGCCACAGGGGCGCCGTGGCGATTCGTTTCACACGGTTTGTGTGATCCGAGAACATGTGAATGGTCTCTTTTGCTGTGATGTCGTGGACGTGCACCTTGGTATCTGCGGCTCCTGTGATTAAGATTCGGTCCTCGGAGTGAGGCAGAAACTGTAAACACACACAATCAGAAAAAGATAATGAATAGATAATGCAGCCACTAGGGGTGTAAAAATGCATGCATATATCTGACAGATAAATTTCGATGCATTATGGAATTTAAGAATCAATTAGTAGTCATTCATTCACTCTCTTTAAAGGGAATGACACATAGTGCACTATATAGGGTATAGGAAGCAATTTCAGACTGATCTGAAAAAAACGTACCACTTAAAAGCTAAATGCCGGCTGATTAAAATTACCTCTGATTGGTCAATGACGCGTGGCGGTCGGGAAAAGATAATGAAAATGAACAGGGAACTTGCCGAGCAAAACTGCCTTTATACGCTACTTATAGATAGTTTTCAATTCTACGACCCTGCTTGATTTAAACATCGGACATATTTCATTTGTAATTATTGCTGCTATAAATGTTAACGTTACATCATATGCAAATTTATTTTTCCATGGTTTGCATACCATTTGTTTGCATCAAATCTTTATGTTGTATTATGTGATCCTTTATTCATATTAGCTCTATAATGCAATAAAGTTTAGTATTATTTTTCTGTTAATATATGCAGCCACACATGAGCCAAACCTCCCTGGTCCTAAATGCATCTGTGACTCTCATGCTCAAGTCCGGTGCATGTATGTGCTGTTTAAATCAGGAACGTTTAGAAACAAATTGATTATTTTTTTCTGCATATTTTTGAAAATAATTATGAATCATTCTAAAATAATCAAATTGAATCGTGACCAAATTTCAGATATTGAACCGTTGTCAGTGCAAATATTTACACCCCTAGCGGCCACTGTTTATTAAAGTCGAAACTTGCTTTAATAAAGTTTACCTTTACAGTGAAGATGTTGGCAGCATGTCCTGTGTGCATAGTGACGAGCTTCTTGTGTTTGAATGGATCCCAGATGATAGCGTGCTGATCATCAGATCCTGACGCCAAAAGACTAAACACAAACAACAAGGAATGAGTTTATATAGAGAGACACAATCACATAAAACACACCGAGATTCAACAGAGCACTTACTCTCCCCTCTCATTCCACTCCAGACAGTTCACACACCCCGAGTGACCCTGAAAACACACACAATAGTGCTATTTTCAGCCTTTTGATGATATTCAGGGTTTATCTCAAATGTACTAAATATTTGTATACATTACTCTGAAATGACTGAAAACGGATTATTTTTTTTTTTTACATTTTTTATCCTCTTTTCTCCCAATTTGGAATGCCCAATTCCCACTACTTAGTAGGTCCTTGTGGTGGCCTCTGCTTCTGAGACCGTCAATCCGCGCATCTTATCACGTGACTCGTTGTGCATGACACCGCAGAGACTCACAGCATGTGGAGGCTCATGCTACTCTCCACGATCCACACACAACTTACCACAAACTCCATTGAGAGCAAGAACCACTAATCACGACCACAAGGAGGTTACCCCATGTGACTCTACCCTCCCTAGCAACCGGGCCAATTTGGTTGCTTAGGAGACCTGGCTGGAGTCACTCAGCACACCCTGGATTCAAACTCGCGACTCAAGGTGTGGCAGTCAGCATCAATACTCGCTGAGATACCCAGGCCCCCAAAACTAATTCTTTCCCCCAAAGGACCAACCAATTTCAAGCCATTGCAGCCAAGTAGATCCAAAACGTTTAATGTAAGAAGTAAATCACAGTAAAACATCTAGTTAACAACTGTTTTTAACTAAATGCACACAAGGAAGAAGGATCATTTTAATTTAAAAGCACTAATAAATCAAAACAACATTTACTTGCTTTATTGAGCCGCTCTAATTAGCAGTTCTGAAATACCCAATAACACATTCATTTAGTCATAAAAAGTCACCTGTAGTTCTGTCTCCAGTCCTAGTCTCTTTATCAAGGGATCCGTCACATGATAGTGTCTCTGGAAGTCCAGGGCCCTGTTCTCCTACACAAATGGGTCAACACACACGACATGACTGTGTAAATCTTCATGCATTTACACTGCTTATCTCATAGCGCAAAACTAGTGCAAATCGTAACTGAACGCAACAAGGTAATTTGAATATGCAAAATGGAGAATCGCATTTAAGAGCTGCGGCAAAGATGAAGATTTTCAGTAAATAACAGCATAAATTTGGGTCTGCTCCTCACACAAAGCTCTCGGATAACTTCAGAAGACTTCAAATACAGTCTATAAGCCGTAAAGACTACTTCATATGAAATATGGCTCTTTTGTATGTTTGTGCATTTTTTTCTTTCTTATTAGAGCTTGACATTTGTGGTCACCAACAGGATTTTGCAGCACTTTTTCCAGATTATTGTGGCCCAAAATGACTTTTTTTCCTGCTGCTTTACTCAAAAATGGCTATGCCATTTGTAGTGAAAACTCACCATAGTATATTTGTGTAATTTGTGTCAGTTACCGGTGCAATTGCATGTAATTATTTTAGTGCATAACAACTGAATATTCAGCTAGCAAGCAAAAATTATAAATGCACACAAAAATACAATACATTTAAGATGGGGGGCGGGGGGGGAGCTCAGTGAGTATTGACCCTGACTATCACCCCTGGAGTCACGAGTTCGAGTGACTGCAGCCAGGTCTTCTAAGCAACCAAATTGGCCTGGTTGCTAGGGAGGGTAGAGTCACATGGGGTAACCTCCTCATGGTCGTGATTAGTGGTTCTCGCTCTCAATGGGGCGTGTGGTAAGTTGTGTGTGGATCGCGGAGAGTAGCATGAGCCTCCACATGCTGTGAGTCTCCGCGGTGTCATGCACAACGAGTCACGTGATAAGATGCGCGGATTGACGGTCTCAGAAGCGGAGGCAACTGAGACTTGTCCTCCACCACCCGGATTGATGCGAGTAACTGCGCCACCATGAGGACCTACTAAGTAGTGGGAATTGGGCATTCCAAATTGGGAGAAAAAGGGGATATAAAAAAAAAACAAAAGATGCGAAACAGAGATATACGAGTTCGATAATTATTTTTATATGAAAACCTTCTGCCTCAGACAATGCAAGTAAGTTTTAGTAAGGTTAAAATAGTTCACCTACAATAAAACTGTAAAATAAAAACACAACTTAGGATTCAACCTATTACATCACCTGATCCTGATCATTTGTTTTTACCGTGATTATCTGAGAGAACTGCGTTTAACGAGCACTTGAATTTCTAATCACATTGTCCTATCCAAATTGGGGATTTTTATGCAGCTATAGAAATGCCGCTCATGAACATGTTCCATGAATGTTGACTCTATAAGCCATATGAACTACTTCGTTCGTATGCAATATGGTTTCTTTTTGTCTTTTCTCATTGGAGCGTCACAGTCGTGGTCAATATAAACTATCATTGCATGTAAAAGAGCAGCGTGGTGATACTTAAAGAAATCTCCTTTTGTGTTTCACAGAGAAAATAACAGGTTTGGAATGACATGAGGGTGAGTATATAATTTTGAGAATCGAGAAAATAATGACAGTATGACAGCGGTATATCTCGCTATATCTTCCTCACCCTGATCTGCCTGTGCAGAAGATCAGTAGTGACGTTCCGTACGGACATGGTCTCACAGCAGGTCATGGAGCGTTGACTCGGGGTGTTGGATCCAGATGCCAAAGATCTCCGATCATCTGTGCGGTCCAAGCCTCACGGAGAGGCGGAGCAGCTATAATCGAAAACAAAGTATTACCAGGACAGAATACCAACAATTACAGTATTTACACTAAATATGGGTGATTCTTCCATTTGGGGCACACATGTATCACATGTCCTGGACTAAAGATCTGGGGCCGTATGCATAAAACTCAGAAATGCTCTTAGGAATAGTCTTCAGCTTCAACTTAAGTGTCAAAAAATTCTTAGCAAAGAGTAGGACTTGTGTAAGAGCGGGAGCTTTTTATAAAGATGCTAAAAGCAACTTTCAGCAAAGTCCAAGACTGATTCTTCGGTGCTGACTGAGGTGACACATAAGTGTTGTAAAATAAGGACTACAGTGATGTCGATCCAACCACTGAATCAGCCAATAGTGAGCCTTCAAAGGTAATACGTCCCAGCTGGGGTCACTCATGATTTAATGCAACACATTATAAAACAATGTTTTGATAAGTGGTTATTTTCTGTTGATTAATTCTTTGGTTAATCAAATGAGAAAGCCAAATTGAATTTCCTGTATTTTAAAACACATTTCCACATTTTGCCAAATGTTGTCCTCAGACAATGTGCAAATTGAAAGCTACAAAAAATCCAAATGCAAAATCTTGCAATATAGTATATATATATATATATATATATATATATATAAATAAAATACATATAATGAAATATAAACAGGACAATTTAAATCACAAAATGAAATGATAATAAACCAAACTGTTATAATCTCATTACAGTTACATATATATATATATATATATTTTTATTTTCTCCCCAATTTGGAATGCCCAATTCCCAATGCGCTCTAAGTCCTCGTGGTGGTGTAGTGACTCGCCTCAATCCGGGTGGAGGAGGAAGAATCTCAGTTGCCTCCGCGTCTGAGACCGTCAATCCGCACATCTTATCACGTGGCTTGTTGAGCGCGTTACAGCATCCACGCACAACTCACCACACGCCCCACCGAGAGCGAACCACATTATAGCAACCACGAGGAGGTTACCCCATGTGACTCTACCCTCCCTAGCAACCGGGCCAATTTGGTTGCTTAGGAGACCTGGCTGGAGTCACTCAGCACACCCTGGATTCAAACTCACGACTCCAGGTGTGATAGTCAGCGTCAATACTCGCTGAGATACCCAGACCCCTGAAAAAAGTCATTTTTGATCAAATCTAGACAGCAGCCATCACTCCAACACCTTATCCTTAAGTAATCATGCTAAATTGATCATTTGGTACTAGAAAAACTTGCCATTATATCAAACACAGCTGAAAGATATTTGGTTCGTTAAATGAAGCTTAACATTGTCTTTGTGTTTGTTTTTGAGTTGTCACAGTATACAATAGACTGGCATGTCTTAAGGTCAATATTAGGTCAAAAATGGCAAAAAAAGAAACAGCTTTCTCTAGAAACTCGTCAGTCAATCATTGTTTTGAGGAATGAAGGCTATACAGTGCTTGAAGATTTCATACAAAGGTGTACACTACAGTCTTCAAAGACAAAGGACAACTGACTCTAACAAGGACAGAAAGAGATGTGGAAGACCAGATGTACAACTAAACAAGAGGATAAGTACATCAGAGTCTCTAGTTTGAGAAATAGACGCCTCACATGTCCTCAGCTGACAGCTTCATTGAATTCTACCCGCTCAACACCAGTTTCATGTACAACAGTAAAGAGAAGACTCAGGGGTGCAGGCCTTATGGGAACAATTGCAAAGAAAAAGACACTTTTGAAAAGGTTCGAGTGGGCAAAGAAACACAGACATTGGACAACAGATAATTGGAAAAGAGTGTTCTGGATCTTAACCCCATTGAGCTTTTGTGGGATCAGCTAGACTGTAAGGTGCGTGAGAAGTGCCCGACAAGACAGTCACATCTATGGCAAGTGCTACAGGACAACTCTTTTAAGTAGTTTTTTCTAATTGTAATAGTAATTTATCACGTTATTAATGTCCTGACTATACATTGAGATCAGTTGAATGACACTTTGGTGAATAAAAGTACTGATATCTTTCCATAAGAGCAAAATCTGTACATTATTCCAAACTTTTGGCTGCCAGTGTGTGCATGCATGCATATATATATATACACACACACACACACACACACACACACACACACACACACACACACACACACACTGGTGGATTTCATTTTTGCTTAACTACGAAACACATTTGCCCAATTTCCACTGTCACAAGTCCAACACATTGTTCCTTTGTTACACAGTGTGTCGTCTCTTAACACTTATGAATCACACTTATTCTTAAGTCTAGGAGTAAGAGTAAAATGACGTCATTCTCAGAATTTTGGCACACTTCAGACTCAAGTTTTACTCTAAGCAGCTTTATACATACGAGCCCTGATCTTGGTCTTAATCAGCCTTCAAGTGGACTCTGATACTGTGATTGATGTTAATGACTAAAAGCATGACACATGCATGTACTACACATGTACTACAAATACAACGTGCTAATTTGTTGTCTTTTACCAAGCAGGCCAATATAATCTCTATTTTAGCATCTAGCAATAGGAGTCCTCAAAACAATTCTAAATCATGATTTTGTTCAGCTAACAACAACATTCATGCTCATTTAATTTAAACATAAACAAATAGCAGACTACAGTTGCATTCGCTAACTAAACTAAACATTTCAATAAAACCAAGCACTCTTGACAACAGTAATCCCGTGTGAAATAACTAACTGCTTTTGCAATGGTGATTTGGAAAATATAAATATATATATATATATATATATATATATATATATATATATATATATAGCCCAACATTTCATTTAGCTTGTGTGCAACATCACCTGTGCAGTCTGGCCTGATCTTATGTGCGCAGTCTGAAAACTCGATATTCACGCGGAAAACCGAAGACTGGTTTGAACAATTACATTCGATACTTTCACAAAAAGCTGAATAAAGTATCTCGGTTCATAAATGACTCGTTATGTTTAAGCGCTGGTGGGATTTTGAAGCTACATAATCGAGCTTCCTTGACTGAGCGATGACAGATCGGGTTGCCAGATCCCCTTAAATGCAACTGTTTATTCGTATTCAGTGACGTCACCGAGCAGGCCCGATCCCAGGCCAAAAATCGCTGAGGGTGCTTCTGAAATTAGTGGGGGTGCTCTGCATAAAGTGGAGACATGATGTATAATTTAGATGAAATCATAAATAAAAATTTAATGTGACCAAAACACAAAATACACTACATTTGTTTAAGACTTATTATTATTATTATTATTATTATGATTATTGTTGTTGTTGTTGTTTATTTTATGTACAATCATTAATTGTACGTAAAATAAACAATAATAATAATTATTATTATTATTTATTTTATGTACGATCATTAATTGTACTTAAAATAAACAATAATAATAATAATAATATTAATTATTATTATTATTATTATTTTACGTACAATCATTAATTGTACGTAAAATAAACAATAATAATAATAATAATTCACATTCCAAAATTGCTGAGGGTGCTTCTGAAAATAGTGGGGGTGCTCTGCATAAAGTGGAGACATAATGTATAATTTTGATGAAATCATAAATAAAGTTTTTTTTTTTGTTGTTTAATGTGACCAAAACACAAAATACACTGCATTTGTTTAAGATTTATTATTATTATTATTATTATTATTATTATTGTTTATTTTACATACAATCATTAATAGCTACGTTTTATCTGCGCATGAATGTAGCAAGCGATGTTGGAAAAAATATGTTATCCAAACTGATCTAGAATCAGTTTTCACATTCGACTTATAGTTAATGTTTGGATTTGTCTTTGGGAAACTGATCCTAAACCAGCAGTTATGGGCTGTTTTAGGTGGTGGATTGAGTGTGATAAGTCTATGAATTCTGTAAGCGCGAGTGGAGGTCATAACCCGGCACTCTTCAGCCAGTCGCGGCCCATTCAGCATAACGTGGCAGCCGGTTTCAGCTTATCGCCGCCCGTTCGGCCCCGATTCGCAGCCAGTTCGCCCCTGCTTATGTGTACGTTGAAAGCAGAATGCTGTGCTGCAAATTAGGACACATTAGGACGTTTATTCGTTTAGATGCAGGGATTTTGTGTATATATTCGCTGTGATTCAAGAAAATCTACTTTGCCAAAGTACAGTATTATTAGGCTTACACATTTAATTGAGGGTGCTCTAACGTTCGTTTGAGGGTACTTAGCACCCTCAAACACCCCCGTAGAACCGGGCCTGTCACCAAGTAACAAAAAGCTTATAATAATAATAATAATAATAATAATAATAATAAAACGTATAGCAGCATATCTAAGCAATTTTAACTTCAAACAATTCTAAAGCTGTTATGACTGTGAGCCTGTGCCTTTTAAAAATATTTTTTGTAAAGTTCTCATACACTATATCTTTTTATTAGCCTATTATATATGCTTTGTTTTTATCTTAATTCAAATTATTTAAATAAAATTTAAATAATTGCCATTTGTTTTATATTCTCCAGGAATAATAATAATAATAATAATAATAATAATAATAATAATAATAGAATCTCAGAAGTAGAAATGTTAGTTTTGTATAAAAACGAAATTAAAATGATTTAATTGCAAATACGAAGACAGAATTTTTTTTTAACTTTTGTTAAATGATTGTATATTATTTATTAAAATTCCTCAGCTGTGTAAAAATCTTAAGTAAAAAAAAATGTAACTAATATCGGACTATGACGTGTGTTTAACATGGTGATTTAATTCATAGTGATACAGTTAAAGTTATTTTTATTTAAGGAGAATACTGTTCATATTCGCTTTGAATGTTGAAATACAACTATGATATATGTGTATAAATATGAAGCAGGAGTAAAGGTGGGATAAATAAACAACATCTGGCAACCCTTATATTGTCGACGCATTTCCTGTTTCTCAGCAACCTAACATTACAAAATACAAGTAATCTGAATAGACAAACCTCGAGATGCATTACTCAATAAATAAATGAATGCATGTAGTCCATGTGTTAACTATAGAGATCTTATACAAATACAACCACTGCATATGTATTTCAGAACATCTGTTTCATTTGTGTCACATGAATGTTGTCAAGTTCCAAATGCAGAAGATGTAATAAGAGTGAAAAGAGTGGGAAATACAGGATATATATATATATATATATATATATATATATATATATATATATATATATATATATATATATATATATATTTTGATAACAGGCTATTCCAACCAGCACTAAATTATGATATTTCAATGTTACAAAGTACAGCTGTGGATGAGAGACACTGGTATTAGCAATATTTCATTTGTATGCTTCTGTCAGAAAGAGCTTGACATAATCTGATCAATGCTTCTTGATCTGGGACTCTTCATTCAGGTAGGCAACAGTTTGGTTCCTTCAGTGCAGTTGTATCTGAAAGATAAAAATAATCCAAACAAAAATTAAGTTATGGATTGCATAAATAAACAAAAGCACTCCCACAGCACGATGATGCTCTTACCGAATCGTGCCTCCCTCACGGATCAGGTCAGGCTCTACATCAAAAACTACAGGAGAGGAGCGGTGAGCGTGTTTTGTGACATGATTCGCTATTTATCAACAAACATGATCTTCGGGTTCTGATAGAGGGAAACACTGACCAAAGTTCCCATTCATTTATCTCTATAGGGTGTCAGAAAAACACTTACAAAGTTACAAAGATTGATTTGAAATAAAAACGTGTTTAAAAATCTGATAAAATTGTGAGGCAATGAACTAGAGGTCGACCGATATATCGGGTTTGCCGATTAATCGGTGCCAATATTCAGGGCTTGAGTTAAGGGGGGATGCGAGGGGATGCCATCCCCCTTATTTTTTATTAATTTATTTTTTTTCTCCCCTTTTTCTCCCCAATTTGGAATGCCCAATTCCCAATGCGCTCTAAGTCCTCGTGGTGGCGTAGTGACTCGCCTCAATCCGGGTGGCGGAGGACGAATCTCAGTTGCCTCCGCGTCTGAGACTGTCAATCCGTGCATCTTATCACGTGACTTGTTGAGCGTGTTACCACGGAGACGTAGCGTGTGTGGAGGCTTCACGCTATTCTCCGCGGCATCCACGCACAACTCACCACACGCCCCACCGAGAGTGAGAACCACATTATAGTGACCACGAGGAGGTTACCTCATGTGACTCTACCCTCCCTAGCAACTGGGCCAATTTAGTTGCTTAGGACACCTGGCTGGAGTCATTCAGCACATCCCTAGGGGTGGACTGGGGTCTCTGTCCTTTTCTGCATATGGCTGACCCCTTCGGCATATCGCGGTGCCGTTTTGTGGCCCGTTCTGCATAATGCGGTGGCCCATTTCATCTTACCGCGGCCCATTCGGCCCCGTTTCGCGGCCGGCCCTTTGGGAAAAGTCCCGGTTCTCCCAATGGCCAGTCCGCCTCTGGCACACCCTGGATTCGAACTCGTGACTCCAGGGGTGATAGTCAGCATCAATGCTCGCTGAGCTACCCAGGCCCCTCGTTGCAAGAAATACCAAAAAGCATCCCCCTTGTAAAACCACCATCCCCCCTTACCATCCCCTTTAGATCAATTGTGTCATGGATTACTTAGAACTAATCATGCAAGTAAAATATTTAATATTTAATTTTAATACGTTTGATAAATAACAGACTTTAAATAAGGGCGATTATCCGGTCAGAATTAGATTTCGACATGTATGTGGTTGCCAGATTTCTATAGGTGAAATCCCCCAATCAGATCTGGACACTTGTACAGTTTGGAAATATGCTGCCAGGGTGACGCTTTGGTCCTGAATCTGGAAACCTTGAACACGAGTGAAACTCTCTCTCCACCGTGAAAAAAGATGCCGATTTTCCGAAAACACTGTAAAATGTCAGAGTTTGCGATGGTGTTCACACGAAAAAAAAATAAAATACACAAAATTCCTGAAAAAAGAAATGTTGGCATGACTAGTGCAGAATAATCTTTTATTGTTATTTCTTAAAGATATAAGCAGTGAAACAGTTGTGTTTTGAGCGGACACCTTTAGACCCTCAAGCGTGAAGTTTTAAAAAACATCTGATATTTAGTTTGACATATTTATGACATTGTTCATGTGGTGTAACCCTGAGAAACCTTCCTGATATTTTTGACTCATAAATTCATAATATTTATATATAAGTTTTTTTTATTTATTTTTTTAATCTAGAAAAATGTGTTTGAAAACTTTTTGGAAATTAATGATTATGTTGTTTATACTCTCATGTATTCAAGGTGCAAATAAAGTATTATAATACTTTTTACTTAATGGTTACACCACATGACAATGTTTTTTTTGTTTTTTTGTAGAAAGTGCTATAAAGGTTTTTCAAAAATGTATGAAACCAAATTGGACACAAATATTACATTTCTGAGAACATAAGTGTTTTAAACTAGATGTTTAAAAGATTTCTCATTATAACACCTTGTACAACCTTATTTGTCAATGACCCATAAGTATTATATCATTGTAATTTGTGTTATATTTTCATGGAAAAAAATAATAGTCTCAGAAATAGAAATGCTATTTTGTATAAAAATGAAATGACAATTATTTAATAGCAAATACCGAAAACTGAATTTTTTAAAAACTTTTATCAAATAATTGTATGTTATTTATTTTAATTATTCAGCTGTGAGGGGTCTGGGTATCTCAGCGAGTACTGATGCTGACTATCATCCGCTGGAGTCGCGAGTTTGAATCCAGGGTGTGCTGAGTGACTCCAGCCAGGTCTCCTAAGCAACCAAATTGGCCCGGTTGCTAGGGAGGGTAGAGTCACATGGGGTAACCTCCTCGTGGTCGTGATTAGTGGTTCTCGCTCTCAATGGGGCGTGTGGTAAGTTGTGTGTGGATCGTGGAGAGTAGCATGAGACTCTACATGCTGTGAGTCTCCGCGGTGTCATGCACAACGAGTCACGTGATAAGATGCGCGGATTGACGGTCTCAGAAGCGGAGGCAACTGAGACTTGTCCTCCACCACCCAGATTGAGTCGATTCACTATGCCACCAAAAAAAATTATATAATATATATATATATATATATATATATATATATATATATATATATATATATATATATATATAAAATATATAGTAAATATCATTTTTCTAGTTCTTCTCTGCTCTAAAATATTCGTAGGCTAAATAATGCTCTTGTGTAGAGGAAAACTTGCTTGCAAGCCAAAGTGATGTTCAAGCAGTCAATGAATCGTTCATTTGAGTAATTTCTAATGAGCTAGTTATCTGAAAGGTACAAGACTTAGTGACATTTTCTGCACTTGCCATCTGAACACACAAAAAAATTTGGTCGGAAAAATAAAGCGACACCTTTGCTGTTTGCGGTCAAAATTTACCAACCATAGGAAATAAATGGGAAAGACTAAAAACAGAGGAATTTTTTTTATTTGTCAGATAAAATCAATAAATCAACCACAATGCAGAACACACACAAATAAATGGGTTGAGACTAGCCAGAAGGCAGAATGCAGAACACAACACACACACTCATGTAGGCACACACACACTCACACACACACACTCATGCGGGCACTCACGCACACACACACTCATGCACGCACACACACTACACACATACACTAATGCGGGCACTCACACACTCAATCACACACACACACACACACTCTCACGCCCACACACACTCACGCACACACTCATGCATGCACACACTTGACATTATTGTTACTTTACTTTAAGTTATTCAGTTTTGATGTGTGAAATAAATAATTGGTAACAAAATGATTACAGTATTTTATGTATTCTCTTTGTAACAGCAGGTCAGGTTTGACTAAGCATAATGTGACTATTGAAAAAAACTGACATTTCAAAACAGTTAAAAAAATAAACAACAAATGCTAAACTTTGACAAATAATAGTTTGATAATCTCTCTCTCTCTCTCTCTCTCTCTCTCTCTCTATAAATGAATAAAATCTGCCCTCAATACAGGACACATTCACATATTTTCTACTATGTTTTACAGTAGTGTAGTTACATAAGTTAGCTAATTTTCATATGCAAATTAATGGTGAAATCAATAAAGTTATATGTAAATAAGATCTAAAAAACTGCCCAAAGAAGTGCATAATTGTATTGTTTTTACTACATGGAAGAAGAAGAAATATCTGATTATATTATAATTTCTCACCAAAAATAAACCACACCTTTACTTTGTCCACGATCAGCAAAGCAAGTGGCCCTACCTGATCAGAATAGGAGGGTTAAATGAAGCAGTTTATAAATCACGCTAAAAGGTTCATAGCATAAATAAATTAAATACAAAGAATTTCAAAAAGTTTCCACTAATCGCAAATGCCTGGAAAAGTCATGGAAATTGGTCAAAAAGGAATCAAATCTAATGTTTCGTATCTTTATGGATAATTCCTAAACTTAAAAATGAAATGTACGATTAAAAATTACACTTACAGCAGCTGAGGATGAATTTCATTCCATTTCAATTCTACTTTCTTATATAAAAATTACAATTCTGTGTCCTGCTTGCTACCTCAATTTTAGGAATTGCAAAAGAATTTAAACAAGATTCTCAGTTGACAAACACTGATTTTCATGTATTGCATGACGTCAAACCAGCTAATCTATCTGTGCTGATCAAAGAAAGGATTGTGTGCAATACTAACATCTATCTATAGGTTAAACAAACAAAAGCATGTGCTACAAAGTGCCGTTGATTGCGTTACATTCTTACAGTGATTAGATGCATCAGTAATGATGTCATTAGAGGACATTGACATTGTAATGTGATTATTTTTGTCATTCTAAGCTCCTTTGGTTTGCTGTGTTTGTTCATTCAGAAATGAATAATACACAAAACAGCTCACGGCAGGTCTGGATATGTGATCAGTTAGTAACAGTCTAATGCATCAGCAGATATTTTATGATTATCTGTATCGTTTGATTACTGTGCCCAAATAGTTGATTAATTAACCTCCTAGTATCACAATTTATCTTTTTAGATATAGTGAATTTTAAGTACATATTGTGTAAAAAACAACAACAAAAAAAAAACATGTTTATTTAATTCAGTTCATTTAGTTTACATCCTATTTGACATCATTAAATGCCATCAAAACCCATGCCAGGTGACCACTATTGATCCACATATATCAATGCACTTGTCATAGAGATGCAATACAGAGCTGTAAGCAGGAAATATCATAACATCACATCAAGCAATACCTCTATAAAGTCCTCTTCATGGGTGTTGACATACTGTTTCAAGTCATCAAATCTGAAAGCATGCACAAAAGCAGACAAACAAACGTAATGAGCACATAATCTCCTGTTTTAAACATGCAAATTTCAGAAGAATCTTTTCAAGAGAATTTAAAAGCCCTACCATATCAAGATGAATTGCTTTAGTATGAGGAGCTTCTGAACCTCTCAGTGCAGTTCTAATCAAATTGCTTTCTCCAGATGAAGTGTGGTTAAATAGTTTCCATCACAGGGCTCCTCCTGTCGAGAGAGGATCACTGAAGTCTCTTTTGCATTGGAAAAAACTGCTTATATCTGCCATAATGCAATCCCTAAAGCTGGGTTTCATATGGAAGATCAGCTGAGAGACATTCCAGAGCTCAAACATTGAGTTATACAGAGAACATTGTGTCAGAAGAAAATTAGAGGAAGAACAATTACATTTTCTGTAATTTTGTTGACGGGTTCAACAGGCAAATAATTCATTGCATGTGAAATTGTTTGGTTCTTGTAACTTCTGCAGATTATCCCAGCATGCAGTGCTGGGCTGTAACGGATTACAGGTAATCTGGATTATGTAATTGGATTACAAAAACCAAGTACTTGTAATTAGGTTAAATTACATTTTAAAACACTTTTAATCAGATTACAGTTATTTTTATGGACTACATATTAATCAGGCAAAGGCAGTAAATTGTTCATAATTCATTAATCCCTCTAATTTGTCTCTTTTTTATATTGTTTAATTTTTCGTAAATCTTCCAGTGTTTTCGAAATGCACAAACAGACCTGAAACAAGCCCCCAACCATACAATAATTACACTGAAGATGGAACGGTAATCCATTCATGAATGCAGAACCGACGGCATTAGTGCGGTAAAGTTGTGCAAATTGTAGTGTGCAAATTGCTTTTGTATTCGGCTTCAAAAATGTACATGAATGCGCTTTGTGTGACAACTTTTGAGACTGTTTTGGTCTGATCTGTTACCACACATGGATGCTGTTTGTAATGCCAAAATTTAGGAGTAAGAACATATAAAGTCCCTTTTTTATTTCACTCAGAAACAGACAAATAGTGAGTAAAACTCACAAACTAATCACGTAAATTCTCATATTTTGATACGTTTTCTTTAATGCATTTAAGCAACATTATGTCAGAATGGTACAGGCTTATCCTACTCAAATACATGTGATATCAAGTAAACAAGAATTAGGTCAGAAGTAATCCAAAAATATCTGATTAGTTTACCTTAAAAATGTAATCCAAGATATTACATTACTGACTAGTATTCAGAAGTATTATATAAATATATTTATAAAGAATAACTTCACACACAGGCTTTTTGCATACTAGCAAACGTTCAGGAAATAATTCCTTTGATATTAAATTCTGCAGTTAGTGCTGTATTTCTGGAATTCTGTCCTGGGATAGTTGGATTAGTCAGGAGAGTTTAACTGCACTGTTTGCATCACAGACCTTTCAGAACTTTATTAAAGCTTGCCAAAGTAATTCCAGAGAAACACCTCAAGGTGGAGCCCTTGAAAAATGTATTCTGTATTTTAATGGGGAAAGAAGGTGAAGTGCTACAGTAAAAACCTGTTTATAGTTTGGCGGTTAGCTTCCTTACCTTTATTACCTGTATTCAGTTATGTGTTTTTGAAGTAGAAGAATACCTGCAAGGCAATCCGTGCACTTTTAAAGTAGAATATTTGTAAAAATATTTAAGTAAGGAGTATGTGTCACCTTATAATTACAGTGAAAATATAAAAAGGACATTCCCAGAAGATGCATTACATTTGATTGTATTTTATTGAAATAGTTATGTTTCTTCTTATTTGTGTTATTGGTTATGTATATCAGGGTGCATTTATTGTTATTTATTTAATGTTAATTGCAGTATTTTAGTCATGTGTGTTTTGTGCGCCATCAATATATTTTTATGAGCCATTGATCATGTAGGCCTTCGCTTTACCTCTTGTAATATTATGGCGGTACAAAACGATTTTAAAGAACATTAAGAACTTAATATATTAACGTTATATCAATTCATGGTCAAATATACTGGTACCAAAATGCCATCCCACAATGCCTGAAACGTTATACAGTTAAAGGTAGAATGATATATCGGTTTTACCGATTAATCAGTGCCGATAATTGCTTTTTGGAACTATCGGTTATCGGCAAAAATCTATGCCGATATTTACCAATAGTTTTTTTTTTTTTTTTAACATTTTTTACATTGTTTATTTCTCCCCAATTTGGAATGCCCAATTCCCAATGTGCTCTAAGTCCTCGTGGTGGCGTAGTGACTCTCCTCAATCCGGGTGGCGGAGGAAGAATCTCAGTTGCCTCCGCGTCTGAGACCGTCAATCCGCGCATCTTATCACGTGACTTGTTGAGCGCGTTACCACGGAGACTCACAGCATGTGTGGAGGCTTCATGCTATTGTCCGCAATCCACGCACAACTCACCACGCGCCCCACCGAGAGCGAGAACCACATTATAGCGACCACGAGGAGGTTACCCCATGTGACTCTACCCTCCCTAGCAACCGGGCCAATTTGGTTGCTTAGGAGACCTGTCTGGAGTCACTCAGCACGCCCTGGATTCCAACTCGTGACTCCAGGTGTGATAGTCAGCGTCAATACTCGCTGAGCTACCCAGGACCCCCCAATAGATTTATTTTTTAAATGTTTCTCTGTGGCTGGCGCTGGAGTGTTCTACCACTAAAACGGCTTGGTTGTAGTATAACAGTGGCTTCTAGAGGTGAAATAAAAAATGTTTTCCACCTTTCCACCACCTTGGTTATCGGTATCGGCAAAATCCACTATCAGTCGACCTCTATACTGTATATAATGCATTTGATTGTATTTTATTGAAACAGTTATGTTATAACTGTTATATTTTCCTATTTATGTTATCTGGGATGTACATTATGGTATATTATGATACATTTATTGTTATTTAATAAATATTAATGGCAGTATTTAGTGTCATTTTTGTTACCCTGACAGTGTTTTCTATATATATGTTTATATATATTTATTAGCCATTGTTCACGGAAAGGCCAGTTTCTATGAACTTTAAGTCAATGTGTGGCTTTATATTTAACTTTTGTAATATTGTAGTGGTGCAAAGTGATTTAAAAGATCTTTTAATTGTTTGTATTTTAACGTATATATACTGTACTGTACAATTAGGAAGTGTAAAATGTACAGGTATCAAAATACCATCCGACAATGCCTTAAACATTATACAATTAGAGGTAGACTGATATATCAGTTTTACAGATTAATTGGTGCTGCTAATTATCTGCAAAAATCTATATTTGCAAATAGTTTTATTATTTTATGTTTCTATGTGGCCGGCGCTGGAGGATTCTGCAGTTCAGTTTTTCTCAATCGATTTGGCACATTTACTGAAACAAACTTACACTTGTCAAAACTCACATCATGTGGTACATTCAGCACACCACTCTATGTGACCTGCAAAAGGTGATTACTCAATCAATAGAATTAACTCATGTTTCAAATGTAAACAAATCCATCAATGAATAAATCATTGTCATCAAAACAAAACCTTCCTTTATCATTGCTTAGACCAAGACGGTCAAAATGCAAAGACATCTCGTCAAATGACAGAGTACTCTGAAAGTGTTACAATATTGTCCAGTTGCTAACATTGTATATGTAGGCAGCTGAATAGTACTGATGTCAAAGAGTCACAGCTCACACACTATATTTTCAGCAAAACATTTATTCAAACACTTCTTATAATTGTATGTACACACTTTACAGCAAACCGAAAATACGTAAAGAAAGTTTGTACAGAAAAATATATATACAACAGCAAAATTCAGGAACTACAGTATGTGCAAGAAAGAAAATATACTGCAAGTTCATCAACCTCATGAGTCTTCCAATCTCTCCTCTCTGTCTGGCCTCAATATTTCATCTACAGGTGCATGTCAATAAATTAGAATGTCGTGGAAAAGTTTATTTATTTCAGTAATTCAACTCAAATTGTGAAACTCGTGTATTAAATAAATTCAGTGCACACAGACTGAAGTAGTTTAAGTCTTTGGTTCTTTTAATTGTGATGATTTTGGCTCACATTTAACAAAAACCCACCAATTCACTATCTCAACAAATTAGAATACATCATAAGACCAATAAAAAAAACATTTTTAGTGAATTGTTGGCCTTCTGGAAAGTATGTTCATTTACTGTATATGTACTCAATACTTGGTAGGGGCTCCTTTTGCTTTAATTACTGCCTCAATTCGGCGTGGCATGGAGGTGATCAGTTTGTGGCACTGCTGAGGTGGTATGGAAGCCCAGGTTTCTTTGACAGTGGCCTTCAGCTCATCTGCATTTTTTGGTCTCTTGTTTCTCATTTTCCTCTTGACAATACCCCATAGATTCTCTATGGGGTTCAGGTCTGGTGAGTTTGCTGACCAGTCAAGCACACCAACACCATGGTCATTTAACCAACTTTTGGTGCTTTTGGCAGTGTGGGCAGGTGCCAAATCCTGCTGGAAAATGAAATCAGCATCTTTAAAAAGCTGGTCAGCAGAAGGAAGCATGAAGTGCTCCAAAAGTTCTTGGTAAACGGGTGCAGTGACTTTGGTTTTCAAAAAACACAATGGACCAACACCAGCAGATGACATTGCACCCCAAATCATCACAGACTGTGGAAACTTAACACTGGACTTCAAGCAACTTGGGCTATGAGCTTCTCCACCCTTCCTCCAGACTCTAGGACCTTGGTTTCCAAATGAAATACAAAACTTGCTCTCATCTGAAAAGAGGACTTTGGACCACTGGGCAACAGTCCAGTTCTTCTTCTCCTTAGCCCAGGTAAGACGCCTCTGACGTTGTCTGCGGTTCAGGAGTGGCTTAACAAGAGGAATACGACAACTGTAGCCAAATTCCTTGACACGTCTGTGTGTGGTGGCTCTTGATGCCTTGACCCCAGCCTCAGTCCATTCCTTGTGAAGTTCACCCAAATTCTTGAATCGATTTTGCTTGACAATCCTCATAAGGCTGCGGTTCTCTCGGTTGGTTGTGCATCTTTTTCTTCCACACTTTTTCCTTCCACTCAACTTTCTGTTAACATGCTTGGATACAGCACTCTGTGAACAGCCAGCTTCTTTGGCAATGAATGTTTGTGGCTTACCCTCCTTGTGAAGGGTGTCAATGATTGTCTTCTGGACAACTGTCAGATCAGCAGTCTTCCCCATGATTGTGTAGCCTAGTGAACCAAACTGAGAGACCATTTTGAAGGCTCAGGAAACCTTTGCAGGTGTTTTGAGTTGATTAGCTGATTGGCATGTCACCATATTCTAATTTGTTGAGATAGTGAATTGGTGGGTTTTTGTTAAATGTGAGCCAAAATCATCACAATTAAAAGAACCAAAGACTTAAACTACTTCAGTCTGTGTGCATTGAATTTATTTAATACACGAGTTTCACAATTTGAGTTTAATTACTGAAATAAATGAACTTTTCCACGACATTCTAATTTATTGAGATGCACCTATACATCACACCTGATATCCTCCCTGGCAATGCATGACGCAGCCACACCCTACAACAATCTGCTGTGATATCCTCACAACCAGCATTCATTGCACCCAGTAAGGACAACTTACCATCTCCACGCAGAAAAGAACTCCTCAATGGGATTTCGGAATGGGGAGTATGCTTGGAGAAACTCCATTCCCTGACTGTATTTAAACGATGGAAACTTACGTTGGCAAGTCATTTCTTACCAACCCCCTCTCATTCTCAGGAATGATCCCTGTAAAGAGTTTCCAGGAAATTGAGACGTTGTGTGTTATAGGGCACAGTGATGGGAATGTGGCGGAGTACACCATTCCCACATATGGCAGCACACATAGTAATATTCCCTCCACGCTGGCCTGGCACATCAACAGTGGCTCGGTGACCAATAATATTACGGCCATGTCTCCTGACTTTGGTCAAGTTGAATCCTGCCTCATCAACATAGACAAAAATATGTGGTGATACATCAGCCTACAGCTCCATCACTCTCTATAAAAATAGTAAAGGAATTTAGCAATTTAGGAAATAACTTACAGTAGATATTGTAAATCATACAGTTACACATTGAGTAACATATTCTGCATATACTGAAACACAAGGAGATTACAGCACTGAGTAGTGTACAATGATTAATTCACACCTGTACATACATTGCTCTAAATTGAATTGTTCCCCATCTAGCCAAAGTCTATCCACCTGACAACTATTACAACAATACGCATAACTATTATGTAACTAATATATGTGTGAGGTTATGGTGATTGTTGGTTGTTCTATTTAGCATGTGGGGATTTACACAATGAACATGTGTATAATTGCATTTGAGAGTAATATCATTCAATAGCAAATGAATGCAAACTATTTTGACCTTTACATTTATGCATTTGGCTGACACTCTTATCCAAAGCAACTTACAGTGCCCTTATTACAGGGACAATCCCCCTGGAGCATCCTGAAGTTAAGTGCCTTGCTCAAGGACACAATGGTGGTGGCTGTGGGGATTGAACCAACAACTTTCTACTTACCAGGTCAGTGCTTTAGTCCACTACACCACACGATCTCAATGCCAAAATTGCCAAAGCAATTATAAGTGACTATAGTCATGTGAACAAATGACCTAATGTTCATTTTGTTTGACGAAGTTTAATAGTCATCCGATGATTGTGCCAAAGCGATTGAGAAAAACTGTAAAACGGCTTGGCTTTTCCAGCTCTTTAGTAATCTGTATTGCCAAGATCCACTATCGGTCGACCTCTAAAATTAATTTGTCAAAATGTGTGTGAAGCCTGAATTGAGCTTGATTCCACAATCCATTTGAACATTCAGTGCTACATCAGCTTTATAGCAATGCACTGTTGATCATTAACTCATCCGACTGTAAGATTTCAGAAAGAGTCTCTTTTTAATATTGCTCTCAAGACGAGATCATGCAACACTTTTCAAAACACACAATTGTGAAAGCGTAGTGGTACACCCCCTACACATGAGACAGGAAACACGTTGAGTGACACAAAATCAGGTCACCAAAACCTGGTAAAGGAACCACTGTTTTAATTTAGCAGCACCCAGACAGCTAAACACCGTAGGTGTGTGCCCACCTCTTGACCTATGCATCATACGGGGCAGATTTGGACAAATCTACATGTTCCATTGAGTGAGCTGCGAGTTAGAAGTGATTTGTGATTTCCATGTCAAGTTCTGAGATTATATAATACTGTAGTAACCCTCGAGTGAACTGATCCGGTCTATAAATGCACATAAGTGTGCTCGTACCAGACTTGTGTAAATGCTGTGTATTAAATGCACTGCACGCACTGCATGGGCAGCACAATGTGGCCTGCTGACCTTTAACCTGGACTCTACAGCAGTTAGAGCGATTGAACAGACATTTAATGTCAGAAATGCTCATGTGAGGGCAAAACGTAAACACATTCATGCAAGATAAAAAGTGTATAATATTACACACTTATATCTGAGATATAGGGGAGACCGGGGCAAGTTGTCACAAGAGCTATGTCTCCGTTACAGTAAGATTTTGATTCAAAAGTCCAGTTACTGAAATGCTTGTTTTCTTTAGCAGTGGATGTTTATCTCAGACACATAGTTAGAAACTGTTTTAAAGTAGAATATTTTTTGGTGTTCTCCAAACATTTATTTATTTATTTTTCCATATCTTTTGGGTAAAGAAGTAAGCCTAAATACAATAGCGTGTTCTACAGGAAGATTCTGGAGAGAAATTCCAGCAATTGTTCTGTCATTGCACGATTTAGTCACTCACACTCCCCTTTTCCTGTAATCTGTGCTCGCATTCACACACATCCCAAAACATTCCTTAAAGACAAAGTGACGTCATGGCATTGCCTAATGTAAAGTGCAAATGGCGTGTTGCTACCTGATCTCGGCATCACTGCAATTTGCAGTCATTGTAATCTTTTTTGCATTTCTGTTTTTACTGTATTAGGGGTGCAGCTCAATCGACATCATTTGTGACATAATGTTGATTACCAACATTACTTTATCTTTAAAAAAGCACAAATCTGTGTTCCAGTGAGGCACTTACAATGGAAGTCAATGGGGCCAATGTTTGGAGGTTTAAAGACAGAAATGTGAAGCTTATAATTTTATAAAAGCACTCACATTCATTCTTCTGATAAAACTTGTTGTCATGGCAACAAAGTTGTAAAATTGTCTATATCTTTCCACAGATGTGGTTAGTAAGTGATTTGATCACAGTAAAATCATGTTAACACACATATTGTTTATGTCTTGTGTCTATACTTTTGAAACAGTGAGTATTTTAACGTTTACAGATTATTGACCCCATTGACTTCCATTGTAAGTGTCTCACTGGAACACACATTTGTGCTTTTTTTAAAGAAAAGGATATTTGTGGTAATCAGCATTATGCCACAAATGCTGTTGATTGAGCTACACTACACCTTCATTTGCTCCAAAGTACAGTAAATTAAAGCTAACAATTTTCTGTCAACTTATATCATAGTTAAGGCAATAGTGCATAATGAGTTCGCAGCATCATAGTGAGTGTGATATTAGCAGTTCTGATCACTTACACTAATGTTATCAGGTGTGTAATCTCCATCAGATGATGTTTTTCCTCTTTTCAAGTGACTGTGATGATCAGTGCACAGTCATAAATAAAAATGATGAAATGTCACTCAACTAATAACAGACTCTTTACACATCAGCGTGAGAAATGCAAAATGATGATTATAACACAGTGATTTTTGGGAACTTGCATTGCATAACCTTTGCATAGGCTGTGTGTGTAGACATATATATGTAGAGGGGGCTTCAGTGTAAAAAGGAACCACAGGTCTGGTGCATATTTTCATAGAAAAACAATAAAAAACCAGCATATACAGATGCTGAATTGCTTCTTTGTGGTAGTTTATGTCATATAAAATATATTAACATTGTATAACTTTTTATGAACAACCCATTAAGCATTATTGCATTATACAATGCTTATAGTTTTTCTCAATCACTTTGGCTCATTTTTTTGAAACAGTCTTAACATTCTCTAAACTGTAAGCGCAGGTGTCACAGCTGTTTTATGGGACATCACAGCTCTATTGCATGTCTGCAAAATGTTGTAACTCACCCAAAACATATAATTCATGCTTCAAAACCTACAGAAGTTATTGTGTCAGTAAATTGGCCAATGCCACCAAAATGAAAAACATTTTTGTCATCATGTGAGCCGTGCTGGTCAAAATGTTTAGATGTTTTTTTCACCATGGCAGTCAACCCTGGAAATGTTTGTTATATATGAAATGTCATTTTTGTTCTACTTTTTTGATGACACTGACTGCTTACTGTACTATACATGAATGTCAGTTTTGTCTAGCTGAATGCTATTGTGCTATTGTGTATCACACTGAGTTTTTTAGATACCGATTTCAACAGTAGGTAAAAGTTTACTAGGAAAAGCCAATATTGTACAATACTGTGGTACACAGAAAAAGGATATGCACATTTGTAAGCAATGTGTTACATGTAAACAGGAAATCCACATTTGCATGTCCATTTTTACACATTTCTTACATGTACAGTCATATATAGTGAACAGAAAATTGGCACAAAATGAAATCCATGCAAAAAATAAAAAAAATAAATAAAACCTGCAACAATGAAAAAACCTGCGGTAGTTCTGTGAAAAACAACAAATTGTTCCTCCTCGCAGTACGTAACACAAGTTCCCGTCTTCTTGGTGGACATCCTGTCGCTCTTGTTGGTCAGGCCAGAGATTTAGAAGACGTCACAAACTTTCCATTTCATAGATATTTATGGATTATACAGTACATGTACTGTATGTCTGACAGATTTTGATAACTGAATGGATTATTTTGCATGTGATGGCTCACATGATGAAAGAATGTTTAGAAGTTGTGAAGCGTGTGACAATTTCACTGAGAATCAACTCATCCGTTTTGATCAGCAAGACATGTGCATTTAGTTCTTGTGCAAATTGTAGATAATTGTACTTACTCTTTTGTGTGCCAAAACACGTGCAATTTGCTTAAACAAATTGAACAAGAAACAAATTGTTCAGAGATTTGAACATAATGTTTTGAAAAACATTATTCTCATGCAAGAATTGAGCCAAAGCGATTGAGAAAAACTGAAAATACATTAATGTCGTTTGGTGCTGCCTGTAAGGTTCATTTAAAAAAGAATAATTTAAAAAAGGTTTATCAGAGAAGACGTCCTTTGTCATGTATGAAGAATCGTTTGTTTATGAATTCTGTAGTCATTTTTAATGCATGCATGCTGTGTTGTGATCCATTACCAGTTGTATCAACTTGAACACAAATGAAAGCACATGCAAATAATCCAGAGAATGCAGTTAATAAAACCACACTGGCATACATTCATAATGCCATGATGCTATATGATGATGGTCATTTTTCACGAAAACCTTGTTCTCAGGATAAAGGCATTTAAATGCATCTGTTTTAAATGTTATAAATGTACACAATTTATGAATTGCAATGTTTGTTGGCCAAAACAACAGTTTGATATGCGATGGTTGTTGATGTTGTCCCAAAAGGTCAATGTTTGTTAAATGAACTGTATATTTTTTCTGATTAACACCGGTGGAAATGTTTAATAGCTGTTTTGTAGGCAAGACTTTAAAGTTTGTGTCTATACAGAAACTGACTTTCAAAAGTAAATCCATTCGGAGAAATATTCATCAGCCTATCGCTTTGAAGTATCAAGTTTCAAAGTATCAGTTTCAAGTCACAGCTCAACTGAGTCGGTGTAATTACACCCTTAAACGAGTGTTTTACCCCTTTTACGCAATGCATTGCATCACTGTAAGTGTTAAAGAGACACCCTGTCACATTTTACTATCAAGCTTACGATAGTTATGTTACAGAGACTCAGTGGCTTCTAAAAGTCTTTAGACTGGAAATAATGTGATGAAAAACACAGAAAGTTATGATTTGTATATACGGGATAATGTATAGTCAGCTCCAGTGCATGCTGTCATTAAAGCAAAAGAGACACATACCAGATACTAAGACATTCTGAAATTCATTTACATTTTGTTTATTTAAGTTCTTATGCTATTAAATTAGAAAAGAAGATACAAGCATTGCCACTAGTGATTTTAGACTTTGAAGCCCCACTGTAAATGAAGGATACTTCCTTCAGCAAGCAATTTTAGAAAAACAAATGGCACACAAACTCTGATTAAATATGTACATTTTCTATCGAAACATAAATTGAGTCAACCTTCATAAATGTGATATATTTTGGTGCCTTAAGAAAAAAGAAAAAAATGAAAATGCATAGATGTTTTTCACTGTTATATGCAACTAACTGTAACTACTGAAAAGAACACAAACAAACATTGTAAAAAAGTGATAACTTGCGAATATTACCTGAAGGAGCTATTTCTACATAACCCTTGAAATTAGTTTTGTTCCCTAAATGTATTCAGGTTGATTCAGTGACTTAAATCGAACCGGTTAGTTATGGTGTTCCCACATGAAAGCCATAATCTCTTGTATTGTTCAGGAGAATTTTCAGTTGTTTTTTTTTTATTATAATTATTTACTTTTTATTGGGAAAGATTCAAGCTCAGTGCAAAAAAAGAAGAGATATCATCAAAATTCCGTCATGCACTATCGGCAGTACCACACAATCCTCCCATGCGTCACAGTCTGGCCTGACTGTACCTCCTCTGACTGTCAGTTTGTCTTGTCTGAGTGTTTCTCTGTGTTGGTTTGCTCTCTCTCATTCCCTCTTTTTTTTTATCCCCTTTTCTCCCAAATTGGAATGCCCAGTTCCCACTACTTAGTACAGGGATCGGCAACCTTTTTGACATGGAGTGCCATTTTTTATTTTCCTGGTCAATGGCTGTACCGATGCAAAAAAAAAAAAAAAAAAAAAAACATGCACATGTATGTGATATTTCGAAGTTTAAGTCCATTTTTCTGATTTTAATCGTTTATTTTTCATTACAAATCATGTTATCAGCGTATCAGTTTTAGTGAAAAATTTGTGCAAAACCCAGTGATTATGATATAATCATGATCCTGCATGTGAATTTTCACAAAGCATCTTTTGGAAGTGCTTTAATGAAAGAAATCCTGTCCTTTTGTACAAAATGAGTTACAGTTAATGTCCCAAATTCGCTTATTTGATTACTGATCACAAAAAGTGTCATACATTTTTCAAAATCACGCAGAGCTGAGTAATGGAAATCTCAAGGATTAATAGTGCTGTTTTCCTTATTACATGACGTGTTGTTCTGAAAGCAAAAAGAAACAATTGAAACACATGATGCAGGCTGTCATCCGTGCAGCCTGACCGAAGCAAAGCGGGCATTTACTTGCGTGATTAACTGAAAATGAAGCGCTGCCAGCTCGTGATGTGCGATTGGTTTGCATGCACAGCGCGAGTCTCGTCACACTTTAATAGTGTTTAGTCTCCCATTCAGCTCATGAAAACACGCTGTGTAATCATGAGGTAGGATTACATCAAGATAAAATAGTCTACTCCTCTCTCGCCGTTGCTGGCGTGCCAGTGATTTCCCCTCTGCGTGCCAATGCTGGCACACATGCCATAGGTTGCCGACCCCTGACTTAGTAGGTCCTCGTGGTGGCGCTGTTACTCACCTCAATCCGGGTGGCGGAGGACAAGTCTCAGTTGCCTCCGCTTCTGAAACCATCAATCCGTGCATCTTATCACGTGACTTGTTGTGCATGACACCGCGGAGACTCACAGCATGCGGAGGCTCATGCTACTCTCCACGATCCACGCACAACTTACCACACGCCCCATTGAGAGCGAGAACCACTAATCACGACCACAAGGAGGTTACCCCATGTGACTCTACCCTCCATAGCAACTGGGCCAATTTGGTTGCTTAGGAGACCTGGCTGGAGTCACTCAGCACACCCTGGATTCGAACTCGTGACTCCAGGTGTGATAATCAGCGTCAATACTCTCTGAGCTACCCAGGCCCTCCTCTCTCTCCCTCTTGTGTTTTGCAGGTGCCACGTGGAGAACGCCAGCTCTGTTACAAGACAACAACTCATTCTCCAATTAACTCACCATCGGCGGCACCTGCTCCCTATCAACCCATCCCTTCTGAAGCTCCCCTCATGTTGAGTCCTTTGTTGTGTTTCCCTTGTCTGTTCATGTATCAACGGTCAGTTTTCTTGTTTGAGTTTTCAAGTCTATCATTCTGTTTTCTGTTTTTACCCCTCGTGGGTGTTTTGGTTTGTATTTTTGTTCTTTGTCAAATAAAGCCCACATTATTGCCTTCCTGCGTTTGGGTCCTGCTTTACTCACTCATTTCCTGACACCATGTTCATATTACAAAACAAAAATTATTTAACCAAGGTAAATTGAACTCAGTTGATTCAACTTAATAAAGTGTCTTGTCAGCTTTACTTAATCCCTTTGTGTTGGGAAAACATGAATATTTTTGTTTGTTCAACTGAAACTGGGCAGAAGATTTCTAGTTTCCAGCATGCTTTTCATAAGACTTGGCAGGGAGAGTAAATGTTAAAATTAAGTTTTAGTTTATGTGTCTCTGTGTAAGATGATTATAAAGGGGGAAACTGGAACAGATTGATTCACAGAGGTTTTCTAGTTATGCGGTCATAAAATGACCATAATTTGAATTTACTTAAAAAGTGTGATGTAAAAATGCTACATATATACAGTATTTTAAGCAAATCCAACACAATTATTTCAGTGTATAAGTAAAAATAGACTCAAGTCAATTGTTGACATCCAATAAGAGCTATAATATAAATATGGAAAGCATTGCTGAGATTATTACTCTTGAAGAATTTGATGAGAAACAATAAGTTCATATTGAGATTTTGCAACTCTGAGCACAGTTTGAGACACTGTTTACTTTTATTTATGTATTTATAAGGACAACACACATTAATCAACATTTCTGTAAATGTGCCAGTATTAGCCAACTGGCTATTTTTCAACTGCAGTCCTTTGGCAAGATGTTATGAGAACCATTAAAGTGATCAAATTTACAAACAGAGACAAAACACCTTAAAAGACAGCAACAGCAACGAACAAGAGTTGTAAAGACAGAAACGCAAGCCATTCAAAAAAGCAGCAAAAACATTTGTAAAATAATACAGCAACAACAACACCATTTCTGCACATCTAGTCATGCCATCAATACCAACACAACAAAACATAGCCAAGCAATAAAAAATCACAAGCATTTTTGATACAAACTGATATGCGGTGCAGCAATAAACAATAGTTATAACAACACAGAGTTATAGGACACAACTAGATAGGTACATTTCCTGAATCAAATGTGAGTGGTGCTTGCCGTGGCAAAACTCGTCCCATAGCATGTTCTAGCATGTTGCTAAGCACTGCTATTATGATCCTAGCATGTTGCTAGTATGTGTTTGCATGATGCTAGCATGTAGCTAGTTTGTTTTAACACTTCGTTAGGCATTGCTAGCATGTGCTATTATGATGCTATCATGTTTAAGCACTTTGCTAGACGTTTCTAGCATGTGTTAGCATACTGCTAACATGTTGCTAGCATGTTTTAGCACTTCACTAGGCGTTGCTAGCATGTCTTAGCATGATGCTAGCATGTTGCTAGCATGTTTTAACACTTCGCTAAGCATTGCTAACATATGTTAGCATAATGCTAGCATGTTTTATCACTTCATTAGATATTGCTAGCATGTCTTAGCATGATGCTAGCATGTTGTTAGCATGTCTTAACACTTTGCTAGGCATTGCTAACATGTGTTAGCATAATGGTAGCATGTTTTATCACTTCATTAGGCATTGCTAGCATGTCATAGCATGATGCCAGCATGTTGCTAGCATGTTTTAGCATGTTTTAGCACTTTGTTAGACATTGCTAGCATGTGTTAGACACAAATTAACATAGCAGATTGTTTACAAATTTATTAATAGGTATTCCATACATCTCCAAGCCAAGGAAGACCGACCCAAAGTATATGGGAAAAGTTAGCAGCAGATAAAACAGTGTTAACAATGATGATTTTAAAATGAGCAATGTACTATATCGATTAAAAATGTTCACATGTCTGACTGTTCAAAAGCCAGACCTTGAGACATCGAGTGCAGGTACAGTAAGAAGTACAGTTTCTTATTTCAGTTGGTAGGATGTTCCACAATTTAGATGCTCTTACAGAAAAGCATGTTTGACTGAAGGAACTGAACCTGAGAGGGATTACACAATACTCTCTCAAAGCAGATCTTGTAGATCTGTTGTTTAAAGTTTTTAAGCCTGACCATTCAGGATCTTAAACATCAGACAGGCGTCAGTGTATTTGATAAGATTTTCCCAGCTAAGAATGTCATATTTGCCAAGAATATTGCAGTGGTGGTAATATTGAGAGCCTGCTTGTACAGAGAAAGAATCGACTTTAGTGTTGTACCATTTGCTAGAGTTCAGCTTGACATACAGTATTTTAAGTGGCACAAGATCGTTGCATTCATATATCATTTTGCTGCTGATGTTGTTATGCAGTTTCTTGCGTATCTAAAATTTGCCAGGTTGTATTTAGTTATTTGCATTACTTTCTTTACTTGTTTTTTAAAGAATAAGGTGGAATCAAGGATAATACCTAGATATTTATTATGGGAGACTGCTTGGATGATCTCTCCAAACACATAGACTTTGGGATCACAAACAGATGCAGATGGCGTCTTTGTAAAAAACATGCAAACCACCTTCTTAACATTGATTGACAGGTGTGAATCAACAAGCCATTTGTGTACATTTAACATTGATGCACTGAGTTTGGCAGCTGATTGTTCTTTGGTTTTCGCATGGACAAAAATAACAGTATCATCTGCATACATCTGAACTTCACACCCTGTGCAGACTGATGGTAAATCATTTATGTATAGGCTGAACAAGAGAGGTCCCAGGATGGATCCCTGGGGCACACCTTATTCGTTACTCAAGAGGGATGATGTTTTACTACCCACCCTTACACACTGAACTCTGCCTTCAAGATAAGACTTCATCCAATTCAATGGAATTAGAGGAGAAGTTACATTTAGCTAGTTTACAGATGAGTATTTGATGGTTGACAGTATCAAATGCCTTCTTTAAGTCTAAAAATATGGCCCAACAACACCTCCTTTGTCAATTTTGAGTTTGATGTTTTCCAAGAAGCAGCAATCTGCTGTCTCATTGGAATGATTAGCTCAAAACCTAATTGCATTGGCTGCAGTGTATATGGGCTACTATTGAGATGAGTGGTCAGCTGTTCAACAACACATTTCTCTGCGATTTTGGAGATGACGGGTAAAATGCTAATACGCCTGTAATTGCTCACATCAGTTGAGTCTCCTGATTTATGTACTGGCACAACAATAGCTGACTTCCAGTCCTGCGGGTACTTCCCTTCTTTAAAAGAGACATTCATTATCTTTGTAATTGGTCCAGTGAATAAAACTGCATGTCTTTTTAAAAAGAGGGAGTCCAGTCCAAACATGTCTTTTGATTTTGAGTTTTTAAGAGAGTTCAGCGTTGTATTGACTTTGGGTTCAGAGACCTCAATCAGAGAGAAGACTGGTTGCAATATATCATTTGGTGATGGATCTAAAGGTTCAATTTGATTGCTGTGTACTCTCATCATAACTGAATTCACAAAGTAGATGTTAAGAGGGTTGCGGTTTCTACTGCTCCTTTAATCAAGGATTCGTTGTCACTAATCTGTGGTGGTGAGGAGTGGTGGTGGTGTAGTGGACTAAAGCCCTGAACTGGTAATCAGAAGGTTGCTGGTTCAATCCCCACAGCCACCACCATTGTGTCCTTGAGTAAGGCACTTAACTCCAGGTTGCTCCAGGGGGATTGTCCCTGTAATAAGGGCACTGTAAGTCACTTTGGATAAAAGCATCTGCCAAATGCATAAATGTAATCTCCAGCTTCCTTCTTGTGATATTGTGCCATTTCCCTGTTAACGTCTTTAGATTGTCCCAGATTTGTTAGTGATTTCCCTTGGCTTCACCTATCAGACTAACAAAGAACTTTGCTTTAGCGGCTCGGATGTCTTTTGTTACCTTGTTTCTTAGAGAGGTGAACATGTATCTGTCAGTCAGTGTCTTAAGAAACGTTCGCAGGGTATGATCTTTCTTTTTCATTAGAGATATGTTGAGATATCTTGTGATAACTATTTTAGTTGGGTTTACTTCATTCAGTTAGGTTACCTAATAAAAAATTCAATAATAATAATAATACACATGACGTAATACGAAAGTCTCTTTTTTTGCTTCTGGTCTTGTTCTGAAACTTACTTGAGTTACAATATCTTTCCACATTATTTTAACTATTTACTGTTGAACTAAAGGATGTCATGCTAGTCTTTTATTCTGACCTCTTTTCCATCCCAGTGGTCCTTCATAAGTTCCCTGAGTATCTGTCTCTTTACTTTTATTTAGACCCCTTCTTTTGGAGATGATTCTTATACTAAGTCAACTCTCAGTGGGGTAAAATACTCTATCCATTTTGACCATAGTTGGCAACATTTGTCTTTTTATAATTTGAGGGCTGTTTTCAGTTATGTTAAAAATCAAAGTGGTCTCAGATGTTTCTTCTAACATTCCTTAGTATCACTGAAAAAAATGATTAGTTCTCTCAACAACCATACTGGAGAAAACAAGTAGCTTCTACTCAGAAATGAACATATTTATAACATTTTTTAGCTTTACTTAATTTGCATTAATGTGTACGACACGGAATATTAATTATGAGGTGATTTATAAAGTATAAGAATAATTGTGAGTTCCTTGAACTTCTTTGGCTTAAAAATCTATAAAATTAAGATTTTAAGTACTCTGAACTCAAATGATCAAGTACAGAACTGAGGTTAACTTGTTGGGAATATTCATGAGCCCTTGCGCTTGACTAATTTAAGCATGTTTGTTTGGGTATTTAATTAGTTGTTATTTTTATTTTATTTTTTCTTCCCTTTTCTCCCCAATTTGGAATGCGCAATTCCCAATATACTCTAAGTCCTCGTGGTGGTGTAGTGACTCTCCTCGATCCGGGTGGCGGAGGATGAATCTCAGCTGCCTCCACGTTTGAGACCGTCAATCCGCGCATCTTATCACGTGACTTGTTGAGCATCTTACCGTGGAGACATATCGCACGTGGAGGCTTCACGCTATTCTCCGCGGCATCCACGCACAATTACGTTAAGTAGAAACAATAAACATTAATGTTCATTTCAAACAGTGTGCTATTAGCTGTTAAATCTTATTCGTGTGACACCTTTTTAAGTAAATAAAGTAGAATGAACAGATGCATTTGTGTATATCTAACAAAGGTTTTATAGTTATACTGATGTGACGCTCCTGTTCTACCTGCTCCGTACAGGACTCAAACTAAAAAATAAAAAAATTTGTTTCTTTAGTCTATTTTTAAGATTCACACATTTCTCTTAAAAATATTTAGTTTTTTTTATTTTATTAAAGATTACTACATTCAATTTGATGGGATTTTGTTATGAAAATAAAATGCATAAAAAATATCTGCATTGTTTGCCCATTCGTTACATTTGTGGATTTGTTTATGCATTCATTCTCTGACTTTTTATCCTTTCCATTATATAATTTTTTTCACTGGTGCTCGCTCTGTGCTGGTCCAGAGGTTCAGAATCATGGCAACATTCTCAGAATGTAAGAGAGTATTAAAGCAGCACAAATACTGGAAACAAGTGTTAGTCAAGCAAAACAGGAAGTTCCTCAGGGTGTTTATGGGATTGCACCAGATGGAAAAGAAGAGATGCCTTTAAACTAGTGATGTATGGTTTCATGTTAAAATTAGGGGTCTATGGGAAAACGTGCCTCAACCGTCAAAAACGCTGAAAGAAAATCTACACCCGCATTAAACTGTCTTTTATAGGCTTTTGAGCAAAAATGTAAAAGTAATTTATGAAACAACAAAAATATAGGTTACATATAAAAATTTAAAAACATTGTTTGGGCCAACAAATATTGTAATTGATAAATTGTTTACATTTAAAACACGTATGACAACATGCCCCACCCTGACTTAGATGAAAAATACCTCTGTCCTAAGAACACTTTTATGCATTTATAATGTAGCTGACCCTTCCTTTAATGTATGCCAGTGTGATTTGATTATTTTCGCTTGTTTACACAAGAGCTATAACACAAATATGATGATAGTGAAAATGTACTTTATTCTAATGTAAGAAGGCTCCAAATCAGGTTGTTACTGAGAAATAAGCCCCTGTGACAACTTCCCCATGTGACAACTAGCCCCAGTCTCCCCTAAAAGTAACTGTTACATACAGTATACTGTTAGAGGACATGCATTATTTTCTGTCTTGTTTTCTCGAGATTATTTTGTTGAGATAACTTTTGATATGTCAAGATCACAAAATAAGTTAATTATTGATTATCATTAATACAGAAAATTATTAACAATGTATGACGTCAGTGGGCTTCTGCGTGTTTCCTGTCAGCTCATTTACATGGGTTTGCTAAAAGTCCCCAGTTCTCTGAAATCAACAAACTCGTTGTTAACACAAAGGGCTCCCGCTGGGCTTATATGATGCAGTATTACATCAAGTGGAGGCAGGGCTAAATAAACTCGATAAGGATTTCCCATGAGAAATGCTACCACAAGCTCTGTCTAGCATCATTTCCTGCAGATACCAAAGCCAGACTGCACAAAACCTTTCTGTTTGGTCAAACATACATACTGAACTATACCAGTGTCGCACTGCATGAGTAGATGACTAGATGTAAACTTTGCTTTGGCTGTTACAGGATACATGGTCTCTGCCACTGCTGGAGGGTTGAAGTTATTGGGCCCTATTTTAAGAACACTAGTGTTAAGCGCAGTGCTATGCCATAAGTCATAAGCACAAAGTCAGCTGGCATGGCGATGAAGTTTTGCCAATTTCGTGCGAGCATGCACTAAGTCTATGCACAAGTGGATTAGGCGAAATCGCATGCACAATGCGCAAATGGGCTGGATTAAGAGCAAGTTAATTCTGAGGTTTTCTCAGGTTATTATTCCACCATCTGCGTCTTGTTAAATAGTCCTTTCCCTCAAGCACCAGCGATATAAACAAAGACAGCACATTCATTAGAAGTTGGTAGTGTAAATGGGCTGTATGCAATGAAATAGAAGAATTGAAAATTATGTTCTTTTGTGCATTAACTGCATCCTTGATAAATGCAGGCATATTTCTATGACAGTGACACGCTCCTTTTATATGCATGGAAAATGAGATTCTCAACAGTATTTGGATGTAGGCTCCATTGAATCACAGAGAATGTAAGTATTATTAATCATTTTCATCTTCTGACATGCAAATTGTGGCTATAGTTTTAACACTGATTGTATTGGGACACACTTCACTTCTACCGGTCGATTTTGATTTTGAAAAATGTAATTACTCATATGCACAGGTAGATGTCTAAACCTGCTGGGCATTACTGCCTGCCACACATCTGCCAGTGACTTCAGTTTTCCAGCTACGGGGTCATCAGCTGGGAGCCACCTATCACGGATGTTTCACCCCATTAATCCCGGAACATCTCCTGGTGGTGGGGCAGCGGTCAGGGATGTCTCCGTTCTTGCTTTCCCATCAAGGCATTCCTCCTTTCTCATCGAGACAAAACATTCAACCAGGGTTCAGTCCATCCCCCGTCCCTTTTCTCTGCTATCAAACTCTGCCTACCACCCTTCCAGTGCCTATCCTTAAACCAATCCTCCAACAGATTAAGTAGGAGACCGATGCGAGAGGCGAGCCGTGAGACTGCGTCAACCGCCCCTTCAATACCTAGATTGGCCTGGTTTCGCTCCCCCACTCAATCCCTCTCCATAAGGACCATGTGGGTCAGTGGAAATAATTCCTCCCCACCCTTTTCCTCTACTCCATGCTACCTCACCACATATCACAATTGTTCCCTATTACTACTTTCTCACTTCTTCACACCCCACTTTTCATCTTTCCTTCTTAACCATAGCCAGAAGACCCCTTTTTCTGCTTCTTCTGCCATTTCCTTCAGAGACTTCAACGCTGATCCAAAGACCAATGTTTTTCATCAGGTGCTGCATTGATGTTCCAATAAACCCTCGACACCCGACCTCCACAGGGTAAGTGGCAGCCTGTGGTGGAATGATCCACCCCTCCGGCTCGTCGTTATCTCCCCACCTCTTAGGGCTACCCTTCAGCCAGGCTCATGACGGGAGTTGGACAGGAGAGCGAGAAGAGGTGCATTATTAATAAGCCTCGTTCTGATAGCGGTGAATGAAGCACACCTGATGTGAATAATGCTTCATCACCGCTGTCTTTATAATGCAGAGCGCACCTCTTCTCGGGGAGAAGGCTTCAAATCTCCATGTATGCACACATTGGCATCCTCGCACACCCAGGACCAGAGCTTGGAGGGTTTGGACGAGTTGATGCGCTGCCGGACCTGCTCCTCGGACCTCCGGGCCGATTAGATGAGTCGCCGGGGGAGAACTGCACACGTCGCGGCCGACGGACTAGAGGCCGGGCCACCTTCCCCTCTCACCTGCCGCGGGCCTGGGAAGACAGGCCGCCAAGGAAGCCGCTGCCCCTTGCGCTGTGGACCCTGGAGGGGAGCGTGTGCAGCCGACGGACCCAGCTCATGCCTGGGCCATTCCAAAGACACTACCAAGCCATTCACGGTGCCCCATCTCACCGTGAGGATGCCAGATTCCCCCTTTGTTATGAACACTATTCCCCCACCCCCCCGGACACTTTATTATCCCCTTTATGGACATTTTACGTTTATTATTATTTCCAAAAAATGCTTGACGCCACACCCACTGTGTCTGTCTCTTGCTCACCCCGCCACACAGCCCTCCATTCATTTTCCCTGCACTCGACAGCCAGATCAGCATATTTTAGCTTCTTCCTCTCATAGGCTGCCTCCAGTCCCTCTTCCCATAGGATAGTAAGTTCAATCATTATGACTTTCTTGGCTGATGCCGACCATAACACTATGTCCGGTCTTAAGGAGGTGATGGTGATCTCAGCAGGAAATTTTAGCTGCTGGCTAAGGTCATCCACCTTTGACCAATCACTTCCATGTGCCAGGATTGACCTTTCCTCCCTCCGTGCTGGGCCTTGTGCTGCACCTCCCTTTTTAACAAACTCAATGATGGCCTTTGTTGGCCTTTATTCTACACACCTCAAGGATCTCTGCCAGCTTTAGCAGAACCTGATCATGCTGCCACTGGTACCGTTCTTGTGACAAGGCAGACTTGTACCCAGCAAACATGTGCACATGACAATTTTCCAGAGTTTGGAAGAGTGTCATAGGTGGCTCTTATTAGAAAACTTAGCCTGGCCTGGGGTATATTATACAGATCAGCCCATCCTAAAACTCTATTAGATGCACCATCCCATATTGTCCAGCACCCTTGCTGCTGCTGCTGTTTGACTGCTCGAATCATATACCCTTCCTCTTCCATCTTAGTTACTTCTATCACTACCATCACTTTCTTCTGTTTTTTAGAGGCTGCTGAGTTTGGGAGCCATCCCCCTTCCAAGGCCTGCTTTTCCTGATTGGGTTCTTCCAACAATCTCTTGTTGCTTCAGTCTTGAAACCACCCTGTTTACAACCTCCTCTGCCTTCCAGGTGCGGCATGTTTTGACCTGGGTTTGACAAGCCCTCACTGACTGGTCTGCTGATTCCCTTAGTTTTAAAAACAGCCTGGTCTTCTCCTGCTTGTAACCCAGGGTGATGGGCTTTAATGGCAGTTCTAAGACATTTCTTCCACACAATGCTACGTCTGAAAGACAATGTGGCAAGCCCAGGCACTTCCTGATGTAACTGTTGGCTTTGGTGTCCATCCTTGCCACTGCCGCTGCAGTGATTTCACACATCTTTAGCAGCCACATCAGGTGATGATACAATGTAAATTGGTGACACCCAGACCTTGTATTTGCCTGGGAGATGACAATTGTCTATCTTATCCAAGCCCTCTTTCAGCTGCTTCATAACCAACCCTGCCATGTGTTTATCTGACAGATCTGCTGTGTATTCTCTCCCTAAACTTCGAATGGGCTGCTCTGCCAGCACCGGTATTCTTTCACCATCCACCTCAAATGATATCTGGTAGCTTCTAATCCCCTTATGAATAGAAAGGCTATGTGACCTTGCTGACTTGATGTTCATTCTAGTCCATGCCAAAAGCTCTTCAAGCCTTTATAAGAGTATGTTTGTACATGCAGCAGTACCACCACTTTATTAACATACAATATAACAACAGTGTGTGCACATACACCCACAATAGCACAAACACTCCCACCTATGCCCACTTGCGCTTTGCGCTGGCATGAAAATTGAGATTAGAATTAGCGCTCTCACGATATTGTTTTCTGCACTTAACAGTTAAAAGTTTGAACACACCTACCGCTACTCATTTTGTATTATTGACATTTTACACTTTGTAGAATAATAGTAATCATCTATAAAACTATAATATATTACTGCTGCACCTTCACTATCTGCTCCAACTCATAAAAATTATATATATATATATATATATATAGTTGAAGTCAGAAGTTTACATACACTTAGGTTGAAGGCGTTAAAACTCACTTTTGAACCACTCCACAGATTTCATATTAGCAAACTATAGTTTTGGCAAGTCGTTTAGGACATCTACTTTGTGCATGACACAAGTAATTTTTCCAACAATTGTTTACAAACAGATTGTTGCACTTTTAATTGACAATATCACAATTCCAGTGGGTCAGAAGTTTACATTCACTAAGTTAACTGTGCTTTTAAGCAGTTTGGAAAATTCCAGAAAATGTTGTCAAACCTTTAGACAATTAGCCAATTAGCTTCTGATAGGAGGTGTACTGAATTGGAGGTGTACCTGTGGATGTATTTTAAGGCCTACCTTCCAACTCAGTGCCTCTTTGCTTGACATCATGGGAAAATCAAAGAAATCAGCCAAGACCTCAGAAAAAAAATATTGTGGACCTCCACAAGTCTGGTTCATCCTTGGGAGAAATTTCCAAACGCCTGAAGGTACCACGTTCATCTGTACAAACAATAGTATGCAAGTATAAACATCATGGGACCACACAGCCATCATACCGCTCAGGAAGGAGACGCATTCTGTCTCCTAGAGATGAATGTAGTTTGATGCGAAAAGTGCAAATCAATCCCAGAACAACAGCAAAGGACCTTGTGAAAATCCTGGAGGAAACAGGTAGACAAGTGTCTATATCCACAGTAAAACGAGTCCTATATCAACATAACCTGAAAGGTTGCTCAGCAGGGAAGAAGCCACTGCTCCAAAACTGCCATAAAAAGCCAGACTACAGTTTGCAAGTGCACATGGGGACAAAGATCTTATTTTTTGGAGAAATTTCCTCTGGTCTGATGAAACAAAAATTGAATTGTTTGGCCATAATGACCATCGTTATGTTCAGAGGAAAAAGGGTGAGGCTTGCAAGCCGAAGAACACCATCCCAACCGTGAAGCATGGGGTTGGCAGCATCATGTTGTGGGGTGTTTTGCTGCAGGAGGGCCTGGTGCACTTCACAAAATAGATGGCATCACGAGGAAGGAAAATGATGTGGATGTATTGAAGCAACATCTCAAAACATCAGCCAGGAAGTTAAAGCTCGTTGCAAATGGGTCTTCCAAATGGACAATGACCCCAAGCATACCTCCAAAGTTGTGGCAAAATGGCTTAAGATACAGAAGGACTGGTTACCCACTATATCTAAGCAGGGTTGAGCCTGGCCAGTACCTGGATGGGAGACCTTCTGGGGAAAACTAAGGTTGCTGCTGGCAGAGGTATTAGGGAGGCAGCAGGGGGTGCTCACCCTGTGGTCTGTGTGGGTCCTAATGCCCCAGCATAGTGATGGGGACACTATACTGTAAAAAGGCACTGTCTTTCAGATGAGATGTTAAACCAAGGGGGGGTGGGTATGTGATTTTTACAAGCTCCATGCTTTTGCATAAAATATTGCACAATAAAAGATATTCCATGTTTTCACAATACTGATGCAGTTACATTTGTCATCTTTACTGTATTGCCTACATTTTTTTCTTTTTTTCTCCCCTTTTCTCCCCAATTTGGAATGCCCAATTCCCAATGCACTCTAAGTCCTCGTGGTGGTGTAGTGACAAATCTCAGTTGCCTCCGCATCTGAGACCGTCAATCCACGCATCTTATCGCGTGGCTTGTTGAGCGCGTTACCGTAGAGACGTAGCTTGTGTGGAGGCTTCACGCTATTCTCCGCAGCATCCACACACAACACATCACACACCCCAGCGAGAGCGAGAACCACATTATAGCGACTTTCGAGGAGGTTATGAAAAATTATGATTTTTGAATGACTGTTCGGGAGACGTTCATTTCACAAAACAGTTATGCTAAAGTTAAAATTAGGCTTGCCTGAGCATTAAGTGTCAAGTTCTGGCTTTTGTGCATGGACGTGTTTTTAAAATGTCAGTTGGTATTACTAGTTGACTGCCACGTAATGTATGATGCCCAAAGGCATAAGGCATCTTATTCATTGTGAAACTGTGTTTTCTTAATGGCATGAATCACACTGAAGGCCTAGACTTAAAATGCACGGCCCACCACTGATATACGTAATATTTTAAGTGTTAATAACTCAAACTATTAATTACAAATTCAAGGCTATGGAGAATACCCACAGTGCCTTGTGCTTGAATAATTTTACTATGCACTTCTCTCGCTTGGTTTAAATCTTATCTCTCTGGTCGCACTCAGTTCGTTAAATTGAAACATTTTCGTTCACAGTGCTCTCCAGTATCTACTGGAGTTCCACAGGTATCAGTCTTAGGCCCTTTATTATTTATAATCTATCTCTTACCTCTCAGCTATATTTTTTGGAAATTTGGAATCCACTTTCACCAAGCCAAATTCTACTCTTCCACCATTTTCCCTTCATAACTGTTTACTTGAAATACAATCATGGTTTTCTTGTAATTTCCTCAAACTCAATAGTAATAAAATTGAGGTACTTCTTGTAGGTACTAAGCATAATCTTGTCAATTCAAAAAGTTTTGCTCTGACCATTGACAATTTCACTGTCCTTCCCTGTTTCAAAGAATCTGGGTGTCATTCTGGATAGCACTCTTTCTTTTGAAGCACATGCAAATAATATTACCCGGACTGCTTACTTCCACTTGTGCACAATAAATCGTCTTCGTCCACAGCACTGTCACTCTTGTACATGCTCTGGTCACGTCCCGTTTGGATTATTGTAATTCCCTTCTATTTGGTCTACCACAAAAATTTCAGTATAAATTACAGCTGGTACAAAACTCAGCTGCACGGATAATTTCACAAACTTCTAACTCTGTCCATATAACTCCTATTCTTCAACAACTTCACTGGCTTCCTGTTAAATTTCGTATCGAATACAAGATTCTATTACTGACTTTTAAGGCTCTTCATAGCATAGCACCTTCCTATCTTCTCGATCTTCTTCATATATATTCTCCTACCCGTACTCTTAGATCCTGCTCCTCTCTCTCTCTTGTGATACCTTCGGTTCGTCTGACTTCTATGGGGTCCAGATCCTTTATTAATGCTGCTCCACGACTCTGGATCCGTAATTGTGATTGTCTTTCCACTTTCAGGTCTCTCCTCAAAACCCACCTTTTTAAATTGGCTAACTACAAATAACCTTTATTTATGAATGTATTCATTTTTATGATTATGCATATTTTTATTTGTGATTTTAGATTTGTATCTTTTATGTTCTTATTGTAAACTTGATTATGTATGTAAAGTGTCCTTGAGGGTCTTGAAAGGCGCTTATAAATAAAATGTATTATTATTATTATTATTATTATTATTATTATGTTTCCTTGGACAAATAATAATAGTAGTATTTTTGTAGTATTATTTCTGTTGTTATGACACCATTAGGGTCAAGTTGGACCCTGTTCACACTATCTCAGTTCTCCTTGTGTAACTGAAGTACAGGAATATAGTGTATGCATTTCTGTGGAGAAATAAGTTTATTTAATGGCTGACCTAGAATCAGTTATAATCTTCATTATTTAAGATGTGTATGACCTAAATTTGAGTCCATTCAATTTTACATTTTCTCCCTTTTTCTCCCCAATTTGGAATGCCCAATTCCCAATGCACTCTAAGTCCTCGTAGTGGCGTAGTGACTCACCTCAATCCGGGTGGCGGAGGATGAATCTCAGTTGCCTCCGCGTCTGAGACCGTCAATCCGCGCATCTCATCACATGGCTTGTTGAGCACGTTACCGCAGAGACATAGCGCATGTGGAGGCTTCACGCTATTCTCCGTGGCATCCACGCACAACTCACCATGCGCCCCACCGAGAGCGAGAACCACATTATAGCGACCATGAGGAGGTTACCCCATGTGACTCTACCCTCCCTAGCAGTGGGGCGTGTGGTGAGTTGTGGGTGGATGCCGCGGAGAGTAGCATGAGCCTCCACATGCTGTGAGTCTCTGCGGTGTCATGCACAATGAGTCACGTGATAAGATGCGCGGATTGACGGTCTCAGAAGCGGAGGCAACTGAGTAGTGGGAATTGGGCATTCCAACATCGGGGAGAAAAGGGGATATTAAAAAAATAAAAAATAAAAAATAAAAAATAAAATAACAAATTTGATCCTAGATGGGAAAAACACATTAAACACTACTTTATATATCAGCTCAGATGGGATATTGCACAATCACATAAAAGTCAACATGAAATGCTGTTCACGACCCATTTTACTTCCATAATCCAATACATTTCAGAGTGAAACAGGAAAATGGATGGGATTTGATTTTATCCATCAGGAGTTGATTGGCTGGTGTAAAGTGTCTCTATTTGACAGGTGATTGATTGTTTGAAAAGTAAGAGGGCTTGGTGATTTGTTTCAGAGGCGGAGCAAGTTATTCGTTTTGACTAAAAGATTATGAAGACAAACATTTTTATCTTCCGAATTACATGTGAATTTTTCAAGACCAGCAGTCTGTAAGTAAATAGGGTCAAGTTTGATTTCATGCTGCTTTTAATCACGTTGAGGTATGAAAGCGCTGATGTTCGGAGACTTTATCTCTTCTGCAGCAGATTTCCAGACCTGAAGTGACATGGTAACTTATTGAACTCCAGTCAGCAGCACAGAAGACACATATGAAGTTAATATGTCACTCAGTGGTCTTCCTAACCCAGTTGTGAAATGATGGCTGGCCTTGAAGGACTTTTGGAAAGGTTTTGGTGAAAGAAGCTTATCTCAGCTAAGATGTGGGTATAAAACAGAGCGGTGGTGAGTGAGTCTGTGTGGATTTCAGTCTCCAGCGCTATGGCACACTCCTAGATAAAAGCCGTCAGCATCCTCCGCTCTTATAATCAACATGGGTGTCGTATACAGCGTAGGAGAGTAAGTTACTTTAATCTTACTCAACAGACCACAGAATTGAATTGAGTTGACTTTTAAATTCCAAATCCAAACAGGACGCAGAATTTTAATTCAAATATTAATTTAAGGGAATATAATTTAAAAAAATGTCATAAAATATTTTATCATTTTTTTCTTATTTAAATTTCATAACAACATTCCATCAAATTTAATTGTGTAATTTTAAACTAAATTAAATTAATAAACCTTAAGATTTATTTATTTAAATATATATTTATTTTTTGTTAAAGATTACCTCATTAAATTTTTATGGAATTTTGTTATGAAACTGAATGCTTAAATATTAAAAATATTTTTCAAATGTTTAAGTAGAGCTTTAATAACATAAATGTTGTAATTATTGAATCAATACATTTTAATAACTATAATAATAATGAAATTAATCATTAAGTAAGTTTTAATAATTAAATACTTTAATTTTTACCCATTAAAACCTGGACTATTTCCAGAAACATTAGATGATATTAATAATCAAAGTTTGCAATGCCAATTATAGAAATATAATTTTATTTAATAAATTAACTTTCATATTATGAAAGTTTTGACAGTATTAAACTCAGTTTAGAAAATAAGAAAAATTGCACTCTACATATTATGGATAAAATATGCATAATATAGGCTAAATGAATTATGCTTATATTTATGTTTTGTTACTAAACATTTCTTTGAATTTCAATGCAGTACATTTCCCTTGTCAGTCTAATTCAAATTCTGATTCAACATCCGTGTGAGGTGAGGCCAATTCAACTCTGATTGAAACTCATGAATTGAAAGGAAGCCAGTTCTTCAAATCTGAATTTTTGTCTTTGAAGGAAGATCTTCAAATGAATTTCTTTTATCCTTTTAAAATATATTCTATCTGCACAACTTAAGACATGAATTTCCATGCAGGTCCAAGCTGGTTTATGCTAGTTAGTGCAGGTTTAGTGCTAGTTTAGCAGAATCACTAGAAGTGAAGAAAAAATATATAAGGAAGCACAAAACACAACGTACTTTATGGTGGTGACCAGTAATGCTGGTGTTTTATACAGGGAGGGTAAGATGCACACTAGTTAGGGGCAGTAGCATGTTTGCTTGGGCTTTCTGCCAATACAAGAGCTCTTTTACATTGTGCAGTAAAATGAATGATGTGTGCAAATCCACATTTAGTTTAACCAGAGAGATCCAACAACTGTCTGTTTCCTGTGCGCTCTGAAACGTTTATGGCTGTTTGATGGTTTCATTTCTGCGCAATTTAAGGGAGAGTCTCTGGCTTGAATATTAAAAACAGATTTGCTGGGGTGCAGCAGCGCTCACGAGAGTTCAAGTTTCCAACATTCCAAGAATTTCCTGGAATTCAATTGCGCAATATACAGTCTGACAGTGTTACATTTCTCAGGGTTGGTTCTAGAGTCATTGGATATTCTAGACTTTGCGCAGACATCTTTGTATACATATTGCGCCATTTTGGAAAATAATACATTTATAAAAAGCCTGTCTTTTTATATTTTTGGAACTAAAACTAAGAGGTCCCACTAACTTTTGTCTCTGCCTCGGATATGCTCAAAGATCAGAAGTTGCATGCTTTTAACAATATTAGACGTTAAAATGTTTTTATTGTCCCTTTCAGTTGTCTGTTCATTCAGTGCACATTCATTAACTCATCTGGTGTTTTAAGTTTGTTTAGAAGTAAGCTGGGTGTAAATAGGCTAAAATAGGTGCTTATGATGAAAAATTGTTTTTATGATGAAACAAAGCTTGCAAAGTTCATTGCATCGTTTCTTAATTAAAAGAGTTTTGCAAAAATAGCAAATGCCCTAGGTGCAAATTCCTCTAGCACATCTGTATATATTACTCTTTGTTTTCAGGATATGTACCTAAGTATGTGGTACTTATCGCATCTGAATCCAAAAGTCAACTAAATTTCCAAAATCTCTAGACAGGCATTTTGACGTTTCCCACACAGCCACAATCGTGAGATTTTGCATGCGCACAATGAGTGCTGTTGAAAGTCCTTTATCATTACTTACACATATTACTTCATGTTAAAATATATTTAAGTTTTACAGTCAACTTGGTACCAAAGTTCTGGTGCTTTTGACATCTCCACAAGATGATAAAATAAAACATTCAGGGCTTAAGCCCCCGTTGCCCACCCCTAGCGCTGCCCATGATTATACTCGCTTCATAAAACTTTACATAAAAGCATGCAAATACATGCATTATCCTGCAGATGAAAGTATGTTCAGTTCTCAATTTTAAGCTCATATTCATTTGATTACGTATTGCAGAGCATTACACCGAGCATGCTTCTGTTTATTTTAGAGTCGATCATTTGTACATGTTCTTCGTTCAGTGGTCTCCAGAGAGCATCTACAGTAAACACAGCAGAAAACAGAACTTAGTGAAGGTTCACCAGGATAATCTGACTGTGATTGGCAGTTTACTCAAGAATCCCGCCTCCAAGAAATGGCAGGTAAGTGTAAGAAGTCTATCAAACTATTGATTTAAAGTAGTTGATTATAAGTATAGAATCAATATAGTTGAAGTAAATTGCAAATATGTAACTAGTTTGTGAGTGTAGGGAGAGTGACTCGATTCCGTCATTCACAGTGCATCACTGGAGTAGGCGGAGCTCTTGATTTGATTCTCTGATTGGTGGATCTCTCTTTAGGATTATGGGTAGTGTAGTTCTTTACCAGGAATTGATCTGTTAAACATGATTTTTTTTTTTTTTTATAAAGTTGAAATAACGTGGACAGATGACTTCAACAGAAGCACATACCATTTTTTTTTCTCCCCAATTTGGAATGCCCAATTCCCACTACTTAGTAGATCCTCGTGGTGGTGCGGTTACTCGCCTCAATCCGGGTGGTGGAGGACAAGTCTCAGTTGCCTCCGCTTCTGAGACCGTCAATCCGCGCATCTTATCACGTGACTCGTTGTGCATGACACCGCGGAGACTCACAGCATGTGGAGGCTCATGCTACTCTCCACGATCCACGCACAACTTACCACATGCCCCATTGAGAGCGAGAACCACATTATAGCGACCACGAGGAGGTTACCCCATGTGACTGTACCCTCCCTAGCAACCGGGCCAATTTGGTTCGAATCCAGGGCGTGCTGAATGACTCCAGCCAGGTCTCCTAAGCAACCAAATTGGCCCGGTTGCTAGGGAGGGTAGAGTCACATGGGGTAACCTCCTCGTGGTCGCGATTAGTGGTTCTCGCTCTCAATGGGGCGTGTGGCAAGTTGTGCGTGGATCGTGGAGAGTAGCATGAGCCTCCACATGCTGTGAGTCTCCACGGTGTCATGCACAACGAGTCACGTGATAAGATGCACGGATTGACGGTCTCAGAAGCAGAGGCAACTGAGATTCGTCCTCCGCCACCCGGATTGAGGTGAGTCACTACGCCACCATGAGGACCTACTAAGTAGTGGGAATTGGGCATTCCAAATTGGGAAGAAAAAAGGGAGAAAAAAAAAATAAATACATTTAAAAAAAGAAAGAATCTGACATAACACATTTAGTGCAGCTTTCACAATCAGATATTTGTTGCAAAAACAGTTATGAGCTTAGTTTATCTTTTTTATTAGGACCTTTCACTGTTTGAGTTGTAGTTTGGGCAGTTTTTCAAAACAACATTACAGATACCAAAAACAAAATTTTTTGCTTCACTACTTTTGAGTGAGCTCAGGACACACAAATTTATGATAGCTTCAAACCCACTTCCACCTTGCCCCTCTGTTCTTTAACTGCCAGCTTTTATGATGTAAAGAACTGAATGACCACCAATTTCCTCAAAATAAACGTTGACAGTACAGATATTACAGTAGTTGGTTCGAAAAATCACATGCCTTCCCATTCTGATGTGTCAAATGTGTCAAATAAGTGAAATGTTGTCATACAGTAAGAATACAGAGCTGTAAAAGTAATGTGGATAGCATAGCTCAGATCATTTGGACTTGGAAGAATTTAATAAGAAATGTTTGCATTCATATTAGGATCTCTGCCAATCTGAGCACAGTTTGAGACATTGCTGAGACCTCTTCTCATCACAACTCAGAACTCTACTGCAGATGCATGTAAGATTACTGGAGTCTTTTTCAGGAGAAACATCTCAGAAGCAGAAGGCTTTAGCATAGGTCTCAATTCATGTCCAGTAGGAAAAAACTGAGCTATAAAAGAGATCTTATTTGTGCATTGTCTTTCAAACGGGTCGAAGTTAGTGCACATTTGAATAACTCTGCAGGAACACAGTAATCCCAAAACTTACTTCCCAATCCCAAATACTTCCCAAAGAAGTACCAAATTCTCATGTGCCACGAGGCTGCGAGTGACTCGTAACTGTAAACTCTCCTGACAGACCATATAAGGCAAGACTTCCTCTTTAATATTGTGTTTCGCTGGAAGTGAAAGTAAAGTTGGTAGGGTCCAACTGACGGGAAAAGAGAAAAAAAAAATAAACGGACCAATGAGAGGGCAAGAAACACAATATATGCAGACAGAGAGCTGCTGAGAACTCAGACAGAATCAAGACACTTTTAAGGCAACTCTTAGACATCAGAAAGACCCTCAGTAGACATGAGGCCAATACCAGAGAGCATGAAGGTTTTATACTTTGCCAGAACTTCTGAAGAGCCTTTTGTAGAGGTGAGCTTGTCTTTGAGGAATTCATTTGTGAGACTTTTACAACACAAGGAGCAATGTGCATGCAGAATAGTGATGGAAAATCACTGCATCCTATTAATGCATGAAACAAAATGCTTTTTATTCTGAAGCCAAAAGTGCTGGTCTGATACAAGAGAAAAGTTAGATACTATTTAATACGGTCTAACTGAAATAACCAGAATGCATTAAGTTACACCAACAAAAGTCCTTCTTAAAGATAGATTGGAAATAAGAAAACATGTTGCCACTTTTTACTGTGTAATTTTCAAAGCTGTGGATTATCTGTTCATTGAGATATTAACAATGATTTCCTTGTCTGTGTGCCTTCAGATAGTCACTGTTAAACCAGACAAGCGTCGACATAGTCTCTGTAGCTCCACAGACTCTGAATATGAGGATCTGCTGCCAGTTTTAAAAGACAACAGTCAGATTTTGCAGGTGCACCATCTTCAACAGGTAAGTGCTGTGCTTTTTAACTGTTCAGGTTCTTAAGTTTTGACTCCCATGCAGTGCATGGACTGATCCAATGCACAAGCATAAATGTAATTATTTCGGTGTATTTACAGTATATGTGTATATCTTGATCTTTACAGCTTATGAATCATATTCCAGCGCGGACTCAAGGGTATCCATGGAAATTATTGTATAGCACGGCGGAGCACGGCACCAGTTTGAACACGCTCTACAGACACATGGCAGAAATAGACAGGCCTGTTCTTATGGTCATCAAGGACACGGACAACCAGGTATGGTAATAAATTTATCATTGATGCACATGCATCACTCCGATCTTAGATCCAACATCAGTTAAACCATCAGTTACTTTCATGCACTTTTAATTCATTTGAACTTTAAGCTATGTTGAAGGACTTTCTTTCTAACGGTTGATTTTTGGGGGGACATGGACATGTGCTACATGCTAAAATAATCTTGTTTAATCATCTTCAGGTTTTTGGGGCATTCTCTTCCGACCCTTTCAAAGTGAGCAGATACTGTTACGGCACTGGAGAAACGTTCCTGTACAGCTTCAGTCCAGACTTTCAGGTAAATGCTGCTTCACTTCTTGCTCCTCTATGTTTTGTGAAATAACTCGACAGCTGCTTGCTGTCAGACTATAATGTTGCAGGTTCTTAAACGGTTTGTGTTCATGCAGAAATTCTGCTGGAGTGGAGAAAATTCCTACTTTGTCAGAGGATTCCTCGACTCACTACAGATGGGAGGCGGAGGGTGAGTATTTTGGTTGTTTATTGACATTAAAGGGTTAGTTTAGCCAAAAATGAAAAGCGTCTGACCGTGTGACTTTCTTTCTGACATGAAACACAAAGATGTTTGGCAGAATGTTCACGCTGCTCTTTTCCATGTAATGAAAGTGAATGGTGATTTACAGTATATCAAGATATACCAAAACGGACAATGAAGCAACTAAAGGTGTCCTAAAATTAGGCCATGTGACTGTTGTCTATTATGTGAGAAGTAGACCAAAATTTAAGTTGTTATTCACTGAAAATCAGTCATTAAATCTGATTCATGGTGATTAAACTGTGAATAATGGCTTACATTTAAGTCTGTTCCTCATACAAAGCTATCATATGACTGCAGAAGACTTGAAAAATTAGTCGTGCGTTATAGAGGTCGACTGATAACTGAGGTGGTGGGAAAGGCCGATAACCGATTAATTCGCCAATATTTTTTTTATCGATTTTTAGAATATCCACAACAACAAAAAAACAAGTATCGTATTCTTTGCTTACCATAACAGGCACAGACAAAAAAAATCCTAATTTAATAAAATCTCAGATGCAGTTTATTGTTCAACCAAAATCCCCAAAATAACCAGAAACAAATGAAGATTTGGTGCATAAGTATAAACAAGCTCGAAATACACCGGGGAATCTTATTTTTAAATGAATAAATGATGAAACAGCTATCGCATTGAATTTTGCTGATAACGATAGTTCCAAAAAGCAACTATCGGCACTGATTAATCGTTAAAAAGGTCTACCTCTAGTGCATTAGTCGTATGGAATTAGTATATTTTCATGGTGTATTTTGACTTTTTTGAAGCTTGACTGTAAAAACTCCACTCATATTCATTGTATGGAAAACATTAGGTCAGACTGTGTGTCTAACATCTAGTTAATGATGACAGAATATTCATTTTTGGGTAAACATTTCATTTAATTTCCAAATTATTTTTGCATTAATGATAATTGATAAATGCACACGGATGGGTTTATCTAATGATTGTTTTGTATGTGTGTTCAGTGGATACTTTGGCCTGTGGTTGGATGCCAACCTGTATCACGGCTCAAGTTACTCGTGCAACACTTTCTACAACCAGCCGCTGTCACTCCATCATGACTTCACCATTCAGGATCTGGAGGTGTGGACCTTCATATGAGGAGAAATCGAGAATCTTCCCAGCATGGCTAAAGGGGCTGGCTTTCACCATTGCATTGCAATGAACCGTTCCAGCTCTGAAACTGCCGTAACTTATCTCTCAGCTGAAATGATTAAAGGTAGATCAAGAAAACAGGTTGGGGCAGGATCACCGTTTGGTGTTGCCAGTTCCAGTAACTGTACAAATCCAGTCAAAGTCTACAGAACTGACAATACTGTAAACCAGTCTGCGAGAATGATGTAAAGCTTCCAGAATGGCACATACTGTATATTCACTGTTCCCAAACCTCCCGAGCTGCATACACAGGGGATCATCTATTTAAAAACTTACTATTTAAGCTAATATTTGTGTGTGATGGAAATCCAGATAAGTCACTTCAGTAAGGATTCTGCCTTAGAAGCTAGCTCCCTGTGTAGGCCATAGACAGCAAGGCAGCGCACTACTGTAAGTTTTGGAACAGAGCTCTTGAGTACTACTGAGAAAAGTCACTTTGCAATAACAGTGCATTTACTTTTAAAAATGCACCAAACAGAGTACAAATGGTTTACATGTCATACTACTAGTTGATCTGTGTCCAGCGACCAGTGCATTAATGCAAAAGAATGTGAAAAAAGGGTGTATGGTGCGATTTTACTACAAATTACTGTATTTTTGTACTTTATTTAAATAACTTCTTTGAACTATGTAAAGTTGTCAATTTTTTAAACGTTTAATTATTTTTATGGAACAAGTTTGCATTTCTCACGCAGTGCTGGCATTGCATTTGTGAGCTTTGAAACGTTCAATAAAAAGCATTGCTTTTGCATCATGTCTGATTTGGATTATCTCATTAGGTAATGCTCTTTCATTCCCAACTTTTATTGAGAACAGAATGAAACACACAGTACATACTAACCTATCTACAAGTATGCATGTGTTCACACTTGGCTTGTGAGGGTGATGTATGTATATCAGACACCTGTGTGAGTGTGGCTCAGGGTTTGAGTTTGTTTCATATGAACATCACAGTATGATGGAAATCAAAATAACATGATCCCAGCATAATTCGAAATAGTTTTGTATATACAGTAACTCTGAGCCTGAATGGAATGAGTGTTGAGAAACCTGCTGGTAACTGAGCTTTGCTTTCTTTCTTTCTTTGTGAGCAGCTCCATCTAGTGAGCTATCTATCCCACTGACCCATACAGAACACCTTAGCAACCGCAAAGTAACGCTCTGGCAACCACACACAACATTCCAGCAGTTTGGCACATGCAAACACCAATCACATTGAAAACAGAAAAAGCTAGTGGTTTGTGCTATTCTGTTTAGTGCCGATAGTGACAGAAATGACACGCTTCACCTTTAAAAAGGCTCTAAACCAGTGGTACTCAATCTTAGCCAGATCAGGAGGCACGTTTTTTTTAAATGTCCTCGTTCTAAATCAAACCTTTGCTGCCTTAATTGCATTCACACTCATTTTGAAGTAGCTGAAGCACTTTTGGGTCCTTAAAGGAATATTCTGTGTTCAACACAAGTTGAGTTCAATCAGCAGCATTTGTGTCATATTGTTGATTACCACAAAAATTAATTTCGACTTGTTCCTCCTTCTCTTTAAATGTGTGTTCCAGTGAGACACTTACAATGGAAGTCAATGGGGTCAATCTGCAAACATTAAAATACTCACTGTTTCAAAAGTATAGACACAAGACGTAAACAATATGTGTGTTAACATGATTTTACTGTGATAAAATCTAAAATCCAAGATATACACATATACTGTAAATACACCGAAATAATTACATTAATGCTTGTGCATTGGATCAGTCCATGCATTGCATGGGAGTCAAAACTTAAGAACCTGAACAGTTAAAAAGCACAGCACTTACCTGTTGAACAACTAAACACATCTGTGGAAAGTTATAGACAATTTTACAACTTGTGACTGTAAAAACGACAATTTTAATAACTTTACAGCTTGAATAATACGCAAGTTTTAACAGAAGGATTAATGTAAAATTATAAGCTTCACATTTCTGATTTCAAACCCTCCAAAAATTGGCCCCATTGACTTCTATTGTAAAGGCCAAAGCATACTTTGGTTGTCCGTGTTGCTGATTGCTCCGTGCATGCATGATGCAAATTTCGTCATCAGCACAAAGGTCAAAAGAGTACGCTTGGAAAGCAATGCGGTCGACCAGGCGCGATCCGATCCGGAACATGAAAAAACAAAGTATACCTGGGTCTTAGTGCCTCACTGTTACCCAGATGTTTACTTTTTCTTTTAAAGAAAAGGAGGAACAAGTTGAAATTATTTTTTGTGGCATAAATGCTGTCCATTGAGATTAACTTGTATTGAACCCAGAATATTCCTTTAATTCTCCATGTTCATAGAGCTCTGCACTTTGCATGCTTAGTTCCATGATGTCACTTTAAATGTGATCTTTTAAATTACACCGTAACAAAAACGTTTACATACACACATTATCACATCACTGACACACGCAATAAAGCTATGCTAGCTACCTAATAAGCTGTCCTTGCTACTGACATCTGTGGTATATTTCTGAGTGCTGGACCAAAGTAGTTTAGAAGGATTTTACATGAATTATAAACCACGGTAATTTGCTCATGGAAGAGTTTAATAACTCCTGCATCATGTTGTGTTTTCATGTTGTTCTGAACATAAACCACTCGTCTTGAATGTTTTTCTGCCTTGCAGGCCTATAGGTGCCGTCTTCTCACATCTTTCTGAGAGCTCGATTGGGACACAGATTGAAATGTACTCGGGTGCACAAAGGCAAGATGCAGCGTCACAGCGTTGTGGCAAAGTCCAGCGTTTGCCAGGTAAATGAGGCATTACAGAGGAGGTGGAGCGCAGTCTCTTGAGTGATTTTTTAGCAATAGCTCTGGAGGTGATCTGACTCCAACATGCCCCGAAGAAGTTTCGTCTTGTGAAAATTTCTTCTGTACAATGTCTGGCAAAAAAACAAGAAGCTTTTGGAGATCTCCGAGATCTCAGAGAAGGGTTTAGATCACACTTCACTTCTGGTTTTGAGATGTTTCTGTCCCACATGTCTGAACGCTGGGTCGGACGCTCAGCCTCTTTATTCTCAGAGTCTAGATGTCAGCAGCACCTGAATTCTGGGGAGATCTCATGTGAATCAAAATGAGGAGATGACCCTCTTTTCGAGAACATGCTGCTACATAGTTGAATACTTGCATTGTGACATCATAAATCAGTGCAACAGTCATGTTCCAAAAGTAAGAATCCATTCATTTTGCATAGAGAAAGTCATAACAAACGATAATTTATAAACCTTTTAAGACAGACCTACAATAAAAGTGTGAGGAACATGGCAAAATTTAATTTCTCCTTCTGTCAGAGCTCTCAGATCTCAATGAGTGCGTTTACATGCACGTTCTTACACCGATTATGCTTAATAAGCCGACAACGTGTGTGGTCATGTAAACGCATTAACGGCTTAAGAATAAATCAGACATGGGTTGATTTTTACCCATTACCCCATGTTGCATGTAAACACCTTTACCTGTGTTCTCACCGGCTTATCCAATGTGTGCACGTGTTGTGCTAATGCATCTTCACGGTTTGATGTCAAAAGCAGAAAATAACACGATTACTTCAAATACGCAGATTTCTTGCTTTGTCGTATTTTTTAATTGTGTGTTCTGTTCCTTGCAGAAAGCTTTCTTTAGTGTTCCACAGAAGAAAGTAATAAAGTTTAGGACTGACTTATTAATAAATAATGACAGAATGTTAATTTTTAGGTTATCACGCAATGATCTTGACTTTTATAACAGCATTCCACTGATACTCAACTGAATGTAAGGGTCCATTTACTTGCTGCGCTGCATCTTTTTTTGTTTTTCTATGTAAACATGCGCTACATGGATGTTAAAACTGCATCTCGAGACACCAGCGTTCTGTTCTAATCGATATGCTGCATCTAGCTTTTTTTATCTTTTAAAACGTGTTCGGACTGAACAGCCTTTAAAGGGATAGTTCACCCAAAAATGAAAATTCTCTCATTTACTCACCCTCACGCCATCCCAGATGTGTATGAATTCCTTTCCTCTGCAGAACACAAATATATCAGCTCTGTAGGTCCATACAATGCAAGTGAATGGTGACCAGACCTTTGAAGGTCCAAAAAGCACATGAAGTCAGCATAAAAGTAATCCATAAGATTCCAGTGGTTTAATCCATGTCTTCAGAAGTGATATGATAGGTGAAAGTGAGAAATAGATCAATATTTAAGCCCTTTTTTACTATAAATTTTCCTCCCTGCCCAGTAGGTGGCGATATGCATGAAGAATGCAAATCGCCAAAACCAAAGAAGAAGAACGTGAAAGTGAAAGTAGAGATTTATAGCAAAAAAGAACTTTAATATTGATCTGTTTCTCACTCACACCTATCATATTACTTCTGAAGACATGAATTAAACCACTGGAGTCATATGGATTACTTTTATGCTGCCTTTATGTGCTTTTTGGAGCTTCAAAGTTCTGGTCACCATTCACTTGCATTGTATGGACCTACAGAACTGAAATATTCTTCTAAAAATCTTCATTTGTGTTCTGCAGAAGAAAGAAAGTCATACATCTGGGATGCCATGAGGGTGAGTAAATAATGAGAGAATTTTCATTTTTTTAATTTTATTCCTTTAAGGATTGTCCTGATCTGTATCTCCTTGAGATTAATACAGTTGAATATTGTATGCATCCCTTTTACAAAAGAACTGAATACTTTGCATAGTTTACTTTACATACGTGGTTGTACATATTAAATGTTACATGGTTTGATGCAGTTCCTGTCTTTATGTGCACATGACGCCACCGTGTGGTCAGCTGCTGTTACTGCAGCACAGCCACACAATGAAAGCGCATCTTCACACAATAACGCTCATATAGGTCATTACAAGAGCAGTGCGTCGGTGTTTACTATTGAAATAAATCTATCATCTCTGTGATTGTTTGTCACACTAACTCTGCCCCTCTCCGTGGGTTTGATCGAAGTGCAGTTGTGCTCTCGCCGGAAGTACAGTCGTCATAGAGGTTCACTTCCTGCAGTTTGTGTTTGTGTTGTTGCTTTATTTTGTCGTGTGTGTTTTAGTGTCATCTCTCTAAAACACCGTGTTTTTGCTCTGTATCATGGTTTATATTTATATTCCACTCTGTTGTCCAATCTGACTGCTGTCTGGTAAGTGTGTCACCTCTTAGTACACTAGATGGGGAGCACATTATTGAGCCACATATTTGGCAGCATCTTTAACACAAACGTTACATTGTATCAACGGAAATACAGCCTGAATACATAAAAGTGATGCTTGGCGAGAGTGCTGAAGTAGACACTTTCACATGTTTCACATTATTATTATTATTTATCTCAGATATATTATTAATATTAATGTTAGTCGTGTTTTGATTGTTAGAAATGTACCTCATAATTTTTTTATCATCAAAAAGAGCTCTTTGATCTTTTTAGTGTCACACTCAAGCTGCTTTCTGTTTCTGTTTTAAAAACAATGAGTCATTTCATGTAAAAGAAAGCTGATTTTTGAACATTAGTAAATGCATTAGGTAATCTAACTAATGATGCTTTACAACATTTGTTATGTTGGTTAATAGTTATTAAAATACCATAAGATAATTCTTTGCATGTTCATGTTAGTTCATAATGCATTAAGGAATGTTTACATATACTGTACAACTTTTAATGTAAAATATATTAGTGCTTGCAGATATTATCTTTAACCAAGATTTATGAATACTGTAAAAGTATTGTTCATTGTTAGTTCATGTTAGCTGTTGTTGACAAATAGAAAGTTTTTGTGAAGTGTTGCTGTTTATAAAAAATAATTTAGGTAATTTGAGTTTCATCTAGTGGACACTTCATTAAAAATACTTTCATCTGGCCGATTTAGAGAGCAACATTTTTATTATAGACTACTTAAAAAAAGTGGACAAGTGTGTTTGCATATCCAAAGACGCAATTGTTATAAAAATATATGAACACATATGATATTGTTATTAATAAATCATAATAATAATAATAATTATAATATTTATTGTCATGCATAAAAATGTTTCAGAGCCTGTCTTTGCTTGAATTATGACAAATACTTGATTGGACATTCATTGAATAGTTTTTAGTATTTAGTATTTTAGTATATTTTGTTAACATTATTTAATATCTTTATTATTAATTTCAATTTAAAAGAACTTTATTGGCATGATTGTGTTTACACACAATAAAATACAATAAAGAATAGTAATTATTAGAGGTCGACCCATAGTGAATCTTGCCGATACCAATAACTAAGGTGGTGGGAATGACCGATAACCGATTAGTCGGACGATAGTTTTTAAAATCTATTTATAAAATGTCAAAAAATAAATAAATCTTTACTATGACAGGCACAGACAAAGAGTCCTAAATGCATAAAAACACAGATGCATTTTATTGTTCAACCAAAATCCCCAGAATAACATGAAGATTTGGTGCATAACGCGGGACCTCTAAGGATAAACAAGCCCAAAACACACTGGGGACTCTTATTTTGAAATGACAAAATGATGAAAAAACTATCGGCATAGATTTTTGCTGATAAAGATAGTTCTAAAAAGCAACTATTGGCACCGATTAATCGGTAAAACCGATATATCAGTCTACATCTGGTAATTATAAAACAGCAACAAATGGGGGCCTGGGTATCTCAGCGAGTTTTGACGCTGATTATCACACCTGGAGTCGTGAGTTTGAATCCCAGGGTGTGCTGAGTGACTCCAGCCAGGTCTCCTAAGCA